>NW_025899830.1:300000-527905 GCF_022539505.1 Lolium rigidum
CCAGTGCTCCTGTTATTCTTTTTAGAAAACAAAATCCAAAACAATATTTACAAGATTCAAAAAACTGAAAAAAAATCCGGATGTAGCCAAATGATGTATCCCACAAAAGTCTAAAATATCAATTCACATATTTTTTTTCTGAGCTACACAAAAATGAAAAAAGAGTGGATTTGAGCATGCATATTTTCAAATCTCCAACTTTTATCAGATTTTTTTATTTTTTACATAGCCCACAATATAAAGAATTTCTCATTGCGATTTTGCATGCTTGTAGGATACATCATTTGGTATGTTCAGATTTTTTTGAACTTGTAAATATGGTTTTTGAATATTTTAGAGTGAAGGGATCACTGGATCTTGGGAGACAGACCCTTCTCGAATTGATACCTACCAGACTTATGCAGGGAGTTTTTTTTTTTTTTTGCCACGCTTGTATGGCTGATAGATATGTATTTCTGTAGTGTGCTTAACTGACATCGAGAACTAAGCATGTAGGGAACGCCTTAACTTATGGGAGGAGATTTGTGGCTATAAACAATTCGAGCACTAAAAAATACTGCCAAGTTCTACAATGTACACAGTTTTATGCATGAATGATTAACATGAATTAACTGTCCATGGAGAAACAATGGTGTACTGAACCTATGATGCACTTGCTACATTTGATAATTCCAATGGGAAACACAAAGGGATAGTTGATGATAAAACTGTATCTTAGCCATTCTAAAAATCAATTCCTAATAGACACATTTCAAATAATCAAGTCGAGCCAAATTTTATTAGTACCTTTGTTCTACAAATGGCAGTTAGCACGCGACTAAAATTTCCAATCTGTATGACACTCGGAGTCCAGCCAGAGTTTGCATACTTCTAGTATGAAAGATATAGATGGATAGGTGTAAAAGTAGATTATATAGGACATGGTCAATGCTTTGCAAGATGTAACGGGCACACTGTAGTTTGACTATTTATCACACACATGACTAAATTACATGCATGCCATGATAAATACCTAAGATTCTCTCCGGGAAAAATGCCAATATGCAAATAGGTTCAAGAAATCATATACATTACCATGTAACCTCCGAGGTAAGAAAAATGCATATCCAGTTGGTGCGCTCCAGACATTCAGGAAAATATGATCCCTCGATTTCCGAAAGGTTGAGGATTGGGTGTGTCCTGGGAAACATGAAAATAGAAATGCACACTCCCTTCGCAGGCATTATCCTGATCAGGTTCAAAGGGACTTTCTCAGCCCATATCGCAACAATCCAGGCCAAGGGCCCTTCAGATTGTTGAGAATACAGGCACCCCTGGTGCTACTTTCATCACTAACAATCCCATAATGATACGAAAAGAGAAATATAGCAAACATAGCACAACAGAGTTTTCTTTATTACAATCCATAACGACATAAGAAAAACTGAAGCTAAGCGACACCAGCTTTATTGAGGCAGATATCCTGCTTACCACCTCCTAACAAAGGATGGTAGAAGTGCTGTTGACAAACAGCCTAGCCATCAGATCTGCATCACCTGGAACAGATGCTGCCAAGGAGATCTGCACAAAGTTTGTATTTCTGAATTATGATAAAATACCAAAGATATACAAACACATGTGTATTCACATCCATACAGCATACAATCAAAATGTTATGTTACCTGACAAAAAAATCCAAGTAAAAGTTGAATCTAACAGAAACAAAGGAATAAGTCACTTCAGTAGAATTACATTATGATATTAAAGTATTCCTGCATGTAGTTGGTCCAATAATCAATGGATTATTCAACCAAATTAATCGGGCTACTAAATGTACCCCTCTGTACAGACAATCAACAAACTGTTGGTTTACGACACTTTCTAATGGAAGTTAAAGCTTGTTCAATGCTGCAAAAGTTTCATATTGTGTGGACAGGAAATTAACCACATTGTATGACATGGCAATTTAGAACTATGATCAAGCAGATTATGCAATGTAATTATGATCAACCTAATAAGGTAAAAAAGGAGTATCCATGGTTTAAAAAATTAACTGGAGGAAAGAAAAACATATATGGCTCAAACTATGAATTGTGTTTTGTGATCCATGTTTAAGGATTACTGGTATGGTTTAATTCTTATTATCATGTATACTATTTGAAATAAAAAAGCTTCATGTGTGTTCTTTTACATGATAAAAAAACTAACTGACCTTATTTTTTAGCTAGGTAGCTTTCTGGAACATAGATTTCCCCTCCAGCTTCGCCATGTTGTTCGCCACTAATTGTTTTCCTTGCAGCCATAAATTCAGCACTCATATCACTCATTCCCTGTCTCACAGCTTCCTCTACTGTCCCATAACCATGTTCATCAGCATACTTCCTTATATCCTCCGTGATTTTCATCGAACAAAATTTGGGACCACACATCGAGCAGAAATGTGCTACTTTGGCACCATCAGATGGTAATGTCTCATCATGGAAAGACATAGCAGTTACTGGATCCAGAGATAAAGCAAACTGGTCTAACCATCTAAACTCAAACCTTGCCTTGCTTAGTGCGTCGTCCCATGCTTGTGCGTAGGGGTGACGCTTTGCCAAATCAGCAGCATGAGCAGCAATTTTATAGGATATCACACCTGTCTTCACATCATCACGGTTAGGCAACCCAAGGTGCTCCTTTGGTGTTACATAACAAAGGAGTGCAGTGCCAAGAGCCCCAATATTGGCAGCACCAATGGCTGAGGTGATGTGATCATAACCAGGTGCAATATCAGTTGTCAAAGGACCCAATGTATAGAAAGGTGCTTCATTGCACCACTCCAGCTGTTTCTGCATGTTTTCAGGAATTTTATGCATCGGAATATGCCCTGGACCTTCATTCATCACCTAGAAGTGAAGGAATATCAGCAAGACTAAATTATATAGCAGATAGAAATACAGCTGCAAGTTCAACTACTGAGCCACAAGGGAAAATAAAAATGATTTATCATTCAGGGAACTTTGCAAATCAAGAGTTTGAAAAATCGATCTTTAATATTTTCTCACTTGTTGTTCTTCCGAGAACTAATTTCTAGGTAAGCATAAGCTACATTGCACTATTAATGAATATCATTGCATATACACTGTTCCAAATAAAAATGACAATGTGCACATTAGTTATGGGCGCAGAAAAGATCAGATGAAAACAGTTAATATCTGTCCTATTTAATATGGTGTCTTTTATGCTCAATGTGCAATCTGCCAACATGGCACATATTCAATTTTAGTGCAAAACAAAATGTTTTTTCTACTTATTACCAGTTACTTTAAATATTCACTTCAATTTCATGTTAACAATAATAACTTTCTGAACGGATAACATAGTTAATAATCTTGTCCTTAGAATTTATATCAAAGTTTGATCGCAATAATCAAAGCTTACTCAGAACATCCTGTTATTGATCAATGGAATATGAAAACACATACAACCAATATAGCATATATTTGAATATATTTGGTTAAACTTTACTCATATTTATTCTTACCTGCACATCTTTCTCCCATGCTCGGCGTGTTAGCTCCCCTTGAGTCAGCAGTTCTGCAAACTGAGCACTGTCATTTGCATCATAAATAGAACCAGGCCTCAAACCATCACCAATTGATAATGCCACATCATACTGGTTGCATATGTCAAGAATGTCATCCCAATGCTCATAAGCAAAGTTCTCCTTGTGATACGTTAAGCACCACTTTGCATGGATTGATCCACCACGAGAAACAATGCCAGTCATTCTTTTTGCTGTAAGAGGAATATAACGGAGCAACACACCAGCATGGATGGTGAAATAATCAACACCCTGCTCAGCCTGTTCAATTAAAGTTTCTCTAAAGACTTCCCAGCTCAAATCTTCCGCAATACCATTAACCTTTTCAAGTGCTTGGTAAATAGGAACAGTCCCAATAGGAACTGAAGAGTTACGAATAATCCATTCACGGGTCTCATGGATATGGCGCCCTGTTGAAAGGTCCATGACGGTATCAGCTCCCCACATTGTGGCCCACTGGAGCTTGTGGACTTCCTCCTCAATGGAGCTCACAACAGCTGAATTTCCAATGTTTGCATTAATCTTTACCAGGAAATTTCTGCCAACAATCATGGGTTCCAATTCCAGGTGCCTCTTGTTGGAAGGAATAATGGCTCGTCCACGGGCGACCTCAGACCGGACAAATTCAGGAGTGAGGTTCTCACGTTTGGCACAGTACAACATCTCCTCTGTTATGATTCCCTGCTTAGCATAGTACATTTGCGTGTATCGAGGACTACCTAACTTCTCCCTCCTGTCAATCCATTCCTTCCTTATCTTTGGGAGTCCTGCAAGAATTGAATTAATAGTTACTACAAACAAACTGATATGCCTGGAATTTCAAGTTTGGGGCAACAAAACTGATTTGAATTATTCAGATGAACAAAAGAACTGTATTGCTATTCTGATGATATCTAACTGATGGAACTTATATAGCAAATTTCCCAGGATACTTTTGCCATTTTTAACTGCATCTATCTTTATATTTACTACTATCAAAGTTAGAAGTGGAAATACATTCATCCATTCATCTCCCAACAATATATCTACAAAAGGGTTAGGGAAATGAAACACCTCCGCCCAAATGATAACGAAAACATGGAAAAAACCAACCCTGGTGACGATGACTTAATGTGGTAACTAGGGCGATATGATTATTCTGTCCTTCGAAAAACACCAGATTCAGTTAGTTAGACATCTAGTGAGATATCCGATATATGACCAGAAAAATGAGATAGGTCTACTTGGCCTCTTCAACTATTTTGCAAGTCTGAAATCAACCCTCAACTTCAAACTATGTTACCACAAAGATTAAACCGTCTATTATTTGACTATAAAATTAACTTATTCCAACAAAGCTTAGATCAAGGCACATGCAGTAAGCACAAATGCATAGTTGCAAGAGAGCGTGCACAGCATCTATGTTTCTATGCAACAGCTGATCTAGATGTTAGGACTCACAGAGTAAAAGCAGTTTAAATGGGTTAAAAACAAAAACATGACAAGAAAGATGAGACCAGTGAGTTACCGATCCTTGGGCTTATGTTCTGTGGACCACTGGTGTCATATGTGTCGAAGTGCCCACTATCTCCAGTTAAATGGATTCTCCGAAACGGAACCTTGAGGGAATGACCAGATTCCTCATGAACAATTTCACTGCAGAACGTAACCACAGAAAATATATGGTACAATCAATATACTGGAACATAACCATGTTGGCAATCCCAGTACAGCTACTAGGTGAAGCAAAAAACAGGAAGCGTGCCTGGATTCCTTGGTGCTGCGTGGAAAGCATTCTTCAAACGCTGGGAGCGGCAGAAACTCGGGAGCAGCAGGATCAACAGTCTGTTTCTTCTGCCTGGGCTTTGCTGGTTCAGCTACAGACTGGTCAGTCACTGAAGCAGCCTTGGGCCTTGAAAGAGTGAGGCTAGCATTTCTGTCCTGCGCATCTTGAGTGCGCGAAATACCGCCGAAACCAGGCAGAAGTGCAGTTTTGGGGAACTTCATGGCGCTGCAGCTGTTGTTCATAGCCATCGTCGACGGCGAGAACGAGGGTTGCAGCGCAGCCATTTCCTGTTAAGGTACAGATCAGTGGCTGTAAAGAAGAACATGCATACTTTATATCTGTAAATGACAAAAAGTCCAGACAGTACTACTTGTATTCAACTATACGGTGTATGGCAGCTAGTAGTAGTATTTTTAACATTACAGGAGGCTGGCTGTATCTGAACTTCTGAAGTCTGAACCATACAAGTCCTACTGTCAATCTGGTGTGCGTTTCTGCAAGCACACACACCGATCCTGACATTTATACATGACACAATCGTAGTACCCAATTGTGAGGTCCCAGTTCCCACCATAAAACATGCATACTTATCTGTAAATGCCGATAAATAGACGTCTGAAATTTGTTTAAATTTGGACGTATCTAACCCTATTTAGTGTCTAGATCCATCTAAATTTTGACAAACCCCAGACATCTATTTATAGACTGAGGGAGTAATGAGAATTGTTGTAATCTTTTAACATTACAAGAGGTTGTCTGTATCTCAACTTGTGAATTCTGAACCATTACACGTCGTGCTGTCAATCTGGTATATGCGTCTCTGCAGCTACAGACTGATCTCCACGTTTATAGAAGGACAAAATCGTACTCAATTGTGACTTGTGAGGCCCCAATTCCGAGTATAAAACTGGATAACTGCACAAAATGGATTATAGCAGCGCAATTGCGACCGTAACCCGGCAATCACCTGGAACCAATTCAATTCCCACAGATCCCGACCGGAAAACAAGAAATGACGCCTAAACCCTGTAGCGGCAAGCACAATCGACTCGACCAGGTCTTCAGAGGAAGGTAGGGCGCTCACCTGACGCGAGGCGGCGGATCCCGCGAGGGTGCGGTGGGAAGGCGGAAGCGTTGCCTGGGGTAGAGGGGGTGGCAGAGCTGTGCTGTGCACACCTGGTGAGTGAGATTTTTTTATAGAGGAAGGCGATCGCGGCGCTGGGCCTGGGCCGGCGAGGGGAGGATAGAGGACGGGTGGCCACTCCTCGCCGCAGAAGAGGACAGCCGGCGTGTGTGGCCAAAATCCAAATGATGGGAAACAGACGGCAGTACCAGTGGCACCAGATATTTGTGGCCGCCCGCCCAGATATTCCAGTGTGCACGTCCACCTCTCGACAAAAGGTGCTACATGATAGACGATGACACACACGTCCAGATACGCAAAATCGCACACAGAGACAGCCAGACAGGACAGACGATGGCAACAACAGTGGCTGGCAGCAGATATTTCTGTCCGCAGAGCGCACAGACAGCAATCTTTGAGCAATAGCTGACGAGTGGGGTGCAGTCGCCGGCGGATCACCGCGCTAGGATCAAAGCCTGTCTGCGACGAGGCGGGCAGCGGTCGAATGTAGGCAGCGGCCGGCCAGCGATCGATGCCATGGGCGGCGCAGGGGCGGCGACGGTGCGAGTGTAGGCGTGGCGGTGTTGGTCGCGGGGGCTGAGCGAGCGGCGTCTGGCGAGTTGAGGCTTCCTGGGCCGCTCGGCTGCTTGAGGCCTGGGCTGGCCGGGCAGATGGATTGTCGGCGTTTCGTAAGTTTGTTGTAAGGTGGCCCAATAGCCAGTGGAACTCGCGGGCTTGTTTGTCAGTAAGCAATTCGCCAATTCCCTAAGCTAAAGGTCCACGAACCCTCAAAAGAAAAAGGTGGAGCAAGGTCGACGCCCTGGTTCCGGCCAGTGTGGCTTGGTGCCTAGACCGGGCACTTCTGCACCGTTATGCTTGGCAGCTGGCACGATTGTCAGTGTTAGGCTAGCCACAAAACTAGTATCATGCATATTGGTCTTACAAAATACTGATGTGATAGCTAATTAAGGAGGGGAGAGGTGATTAGAGTAACATGGGTAGATACCGTATCATAGCGCAAATAACGAGAAAAATTAATGCTAAACAAATCTTGTATACTCCCTCCTTCACAGTTTATTAGGCGCGCGCGTACCCCTAGGTCACCAATTTAACAATTATAATTTATATTATATAATACAAAAATTATATCATTAGAAAATAGAACATTTGTTTCTAATGATATAATTTTTATAACATATAACTAATGCTAACTTGATCAAATTTGCGACCTAGGGGTACGCGCGTGTCTTATAAACTGTGAGAGAGGGTAGTACAAATTTACATTAAGATTTTAAAAAACAATAAATATATCATGACTATGATACTACTCGATAATACTACGCTCTACTACTACATAATACTTAACACCATGACCAGCCTTAGTTGTACGAGACAACCTACTATATCGGTGCTTCAACGAGGTTTGGTCCACCACATGTTTCTGCAAGCCTTCATTGGCTGAAATTTACAACTTTGTTGTCATCGGTAACGATGAATTACTTGTCCTACAAATTATATGACAATATATTGTGAAGAAATGTGTATTAAATTAGCGGGGTATTAGAGCACATATTTATAAGTCCATATAGCTTAAGATGTTTAGCTTGGAAATAATGTGTGTAAATTTATATAAAATGGATTCTAGCATTTTTTAGGTTTTGTAATACAATATTTCAGAAGAAATAGCTAAGTCCTACTAAGGGGCGTTATGTGGTCCTGTAAGGCATAGTCAACATGGTCAAAAAAATTCCAAGTTTTAGCTCAAAGTCAACAAGTCAAAGAGTGAACAAGAAAAAGAAGCCGTTGAGGATAATGGCCCAAAAGGAACAAACCAAGATAAGAGTGAAAATACGTGATGAAACCTGGGTTCAACGGAACCCAAGTTACTATAGCGCCCCAAAATCCGTGCTTCTAAACCTCTAAAATTTACAAATAAATTGGTTGCATGTAGAGGATGATGTATGTATGTGTGTGTGCCAACTTTTATACCCAAATTCAAAAGTATGTATCTTATGCAAAAATTACAAGTTTCAGATTAATAGTCTAAAGAACCCCCTCCCCCCACACAAAAAAATTATAACTTAGTGATCGGGTAACCATGTAACTTAGTGACGGAGTAAGTTTAAACGGATTCCGCGGTACCAGGTGCCAAATAATCGCTTTATGACAATGGATGGATAGGTAGGCTAGTCCATGATAGAACATGCATCTTCCTTTCTCTCTAGTTCACAATGACCTAGTGAATCACAAGCGATGATGGTTAAACTCCCATTATAGAGGCGGGAGGTTATCCTTGGTCATTTGCCAAGCTTCCCTAGTTCATAAATAGCCTCCATGGGGTGTGTAATTATTCACTCTCGCTTGAATTCAACTCAAGGGGAGAGGGCTAGAGATCTAAGAACAAGGTCAGGAGAGCTATAGTGTTTGATCCGTGAAGTTAATGCAAAATCTGAACAACATAGGGCGAGAGGTGTGTCTAGAGGCGACAATTGGGAAGTTTGCGATGACCCGAGTGTTCTCCTCTCCGGCAGGTTGAATCCCTCTTAGGACACTCTCTCCACATAGGACCAAGTTTCAAAAAACATCACTGTGTCGGTTAATTATCTTTTAGAGTAAGCCGATCTTCGCTATAAGGCCAATGCACACAATCTCTATTACCCATGGAATTTTTTCTTCAGTTGACGTCGTTGGGTCGTTTTGAAATGAGTTTTTCTGGGGTAATGGGGAAATGGTGCAATGATGTTGCGTAAGAACGGAAAAAAAATCTGACGCCTAGCACGTCCCTTGTTAGAGAGAAGGGAAAAAACACTTGTGTGTTGAATATTTTCCATAAGACCATATGGTTGGTTTTCTCCTAAACAAAATTACGTGCAATATGAAATTCATTTGATTCAATCGTATAGTCTAGAAGGTATAACTGAAAGTTTCTTCTTACACTGGAATGTTTTTTTCTTCATCTAAAAATATTTCGATCTAAAGAGCCAACGGGACCGAAAATGGTGACCAGAAACTAGAGAGCCAATAAGGAAGCTCAGGCCAACCGAGACCGTGGAGCGATACCAGCAGACTGCACACATGGATAACGGATCAGGCCGAATTATTTTACGACTAGTTTGAGTGCTGAAACTTCTAAGTCTAGCTGTAGCAAAAGTTTTCGGCAAAAAGAAAAGCTATAGCAAAAGCGAGGAATTCACAAGTGGAGGTGACACTGTAATTGGAAAAGTGGACGCTACGGTGGGAGTAGCTAGTAGCAAAAGTGCAGGCTGAACGGCCGAATGTCACCCGACACGGCTCGGTCGTCGTAGGATTGTTACCAGCACTACACTATTACGCGTAGCAATCAGGTCTGGGTGGGCAAAGTTGCATACAACCATACAGTATCCGGATCAGCTTCAGCACTGCAAAGTCTGCAACCCCTTTTTGGCGCCGTTTTCAGCTTGTTCAAAGGGGGTGAAGTCAATAGTTTAAAAGAAAGACCGGCCCTGATCAAACAACATAAACCAACCGGTTTGAGCTATTTTTCTACGTCATTTTTCAGATTAGTGTTCAGCTGTGTTTTGCGTGATCACAAAATTGCCGTCGAGCGGTGGCGGACACAGCTGGGTGGCTGGCCCACCCTGAAAATTTGGAAAACTTTTTTATAAATTTGGGAAAAAAATTATCACGTATGGACATTACAAAAAAATTTAGGGGGGCTCTGCCAACCCGACAGTTTTTTTTTGCGCGTCCGCTACTACCGGCGAGAGGGGTTGTGCGTGCCAGGGTTGCGTGAAGGCCTTGTGCGGGGCAGTGGCCCAGGATGTGGGTTGCGGGTTGGGGGAGTCCAGGCGCTTCGTGCTCCTCTTCCATCGGCCTAGCATGCTCCGGGATTAGGACATCAGGGTGGCGGCCTCAGAAAGGTGACCGTGGCATGGCAACCGTCTTGGCGTGAGGTGCCGAGGTGGCTGCAGTGTAGGGAGGAGCTTGGTGGCTGAATGCACTGTCATGCTACCATCTTGCAACTCCTTGAGTGTTGTGGCCAGGTCAAACTCTAGGTGAAATCCCTCCACGGACTTTGGTCGATGCCAACGACTGCGTCATATATGGGTGTCGTTCTCCTTCTTGTTTACGCCGTTGTGAAGTTTCGATCCCGGCTGGTAATACGTCCCAAACGTATCTATAATTTCTTATGTTCCATGCTACTTTTATGATGATACTCACATGTTTTATACACATTATATGTCATATTTATGCATTTTCCGGCACTAACCTATTGACGAGATGCCGAAGAGCCGATTCTTTGTTTTCTCGCTGTTTTTGGTTTCGAAATCCTAGTAAGGAAATATTCTCGGAATTGGACGAAATCAACGCCCAGGGTCCTATTTTTGCACGAAGCTTCCAGAAGACCGAAGGAGTCACGAAGTGGGGCCACGAGGCACCGCCACAACAGGGCGCGCGGCCAGCAAGGGGCCCGCGCGGCCCTGTTGTGTGGGGCCCCCGTGGCGCCTCTCGACCTGCCCTTCCGCCTACTTAAAGCCTCCGTCGCGAAACCCCCGCATCCGAGAGCCACGATACGGAAAACCTTCCGGAGACGCCACCGCCGCCAATCCCATCTCGGGGGATTCGGGAGATCGCCTCCGGCACCCTGCCGGAGAGGGGAATCATCTCCCGGAGGTCTCTTCATCGCCATGATCGCCTCCGGATCGATGTGTGAGTAGTTCACCCCTGGACTATGGGTCCATAGCAGTAGCTAGATGGTCGTCTTCTCCCCATTGTGCTATCATGTTAGATCTTGTGAGCTGCCTATCATGATCAAGATCATCTATTTGTAATCCTTCATGTTGTGTTTGTTGGGATCCGATGGATATTGAATACTATGTCAAGTTGATTATCAATCTATCATATATGTTATTTATGTTCTTGCATGCTCTCCGTTGCTAGTAGAGGCTCGGCCAAGTTGATACTTGTGACTCCAAGAGGGGGTATTTATGCTCGATAGTGGGTTCATGCCTCCATTAAATTTGGGACGAGTGACAAAAAGTTCTAAGGTTGTGGATGTGCTTGTTGCCACTAGGGATAAAACATCGATGCTTTGTCTAAGGATATTTGTGTTGATTACATTACGCACCATACTTAATGCAATTGTCTGCATTGTTTACAACTTAATACTGGAAGGGGTTCGGATGATAACCTCGAAGGTGGAATTTTTAGGCATAGATGCATGCTGGATAGCGGTCTATGTACTTTGTCGTAATGCCCTGATTAAATCTCATAGTACTCATCATGATATATGTATGTGCATTGTTATGCCTTCTTTATTTGTCAATTGCCCAACTGTAATTTGTTCACCCAACATCTACTATCTTATGGGAGAGACACCGCTAGTAAACTGTGGACCCCGGTCCTATTCTTTACATCTGAAATACAAACTACTGCAATTGTTCTTTACTGTTCTTCGTAAACAATCATCATCATCCACACTATACATTTAATCCTTTGTTTACAGCAAGCCGGTGAGATTGACAACCTCGCTGTTACGTTGGGGCAAAGTTCTGTGATTGTGTTGTGAAGGTTCCACGTTGGCGCCGGAATCCCTGGTGTTGCGCCGCACTATACTCCTCCGCCATCAACCTTCAACGTGCTTCTAGGCTCCTACTGGTTCGATAAACCTTGGTTTCTTGCGAGGGAAACTTGCTGCTGTACGCATCACACCTTCCACTTGGGGTTCCCAACGGGCGTGTGCTTTACGCGTCATCAAGCTAAATTTCTGGCGCCGTTGCCGGGGAGATCAAGACACGCTGCAAGGGGAGTCTCCACTTCCAATCTCTTTACTTTGTTTTTGTCTTGCTTTATTTTATTTACTACTTTGTTTGCTGCACTTATATCAAAACACAAAAAAATTAGTTGCTAGTTTTACTTTATTTACTGTCTTGTTCTCTATATCAAAAACACAAAAAAATTAGTTACTTGCATTTACTTTATTTATCTTTAGTTTATTTCATCATGTTTCCTCCTAAGTTCACTGCGAAAGACATACCGGTAGGACGAGGGTCTATAATTGGGAGAGATAATATAGAAGATTTTTTCACTCATGTTAGTACCACTGAAGATTTTGAAGATAGACACTTGGTAGAACTTGCTCCTACTTATGAAATTGCTTGTTGCTTCTTTAGTTCACATGTTGGAAACTAAATTTGTTAATCTTAATCCTATAATCCAACACATGTTTCTCACACTCGGTGATATGGAAGAAGGGGAAAAGAAAGATTTTGTTTTAGAAACCCTTCTTAAAGAATTTGGTGGAGTAGCAAGAGAGGCTAGAAAGGTCTTTACTAAATACAATATGCTTGACTCTTATACCAATTTTGTTAGTATCCTTGAAAAGATGGACATGGAGAGAGTAAGGTACACTAATAATATTAATGATGGTGGGGAGATTAAGACAACAATACTTTGTAAGCTCCTGGGAATGAATGACGCTCTAGAAAATAACTATGGTTGGCTTGTCCCTGAAAATTTGTTTGACGAGGATAGCAAACCTAAGAATAATGAAAAGGGAGCCTCTGAAACTCACATAGATAAGATAAAATGCATAGTTGAGAAAACTCCCAACACCTATGTTGATGCTTCATCTCTCGACAATACTTGATACACACTTTCTGCGCCTAGCTGAAAGGCGTTAAAGAAAAGCGCTTATGGGAGACAACCCATTATTTTACTTCTGCACTTTATTTTATATTTGAGTCTTGGAAGTTGTTTATTACTGTAGCAACCTATCCTTATCTTTATTTTATTGCATTGTTGTGCCAAGTAAAGTCTTTGATAGTAAAGCCAATACTAGATTTGGATTGCTGCGCGTGAAACAGATTTCTTGCTTGTCACGAATTTCGACCTGCCTCTCGTAGGTAGCTCAGAAAAATCTGCCAATTTACGTGCGTGATCCTCAGACATGTACGCAACTTTCATTCAATTTGGGAATTTTCATTTGAGCAAGTCTGGTGCCTCAATAAAATCCGTCTTTACGGACTGTTCTGTTTTGATAGATTCTGCCTTTTATTTCGCATTGCCTGTTTTGCTATGTTAGATGGATTTCTTTGTTCCATTAACTTTCAGTAGCTTTGAGCAATGTCCAGAAGTGTTAAGAATGATTATGTCACCTCTGAATATATGAATTATGCACTGACCCTCTAATGAGTTTGTTTCGAGTTTGGTGTGGAGGAAGTTTTCAAGGGTCAAGAGAGGGGGATGATACAATATGATCAAGAAGAGTGAAAAGTCAAAGCTTGGGGATGCCCCGGTGGTTCATCCCTGCATATTTTAAGAAGACTCAAGCGTCTAAGCTTGGGGATGCCCAAGGCATCCCTTCTTCATCGACAACTTATCCAGGTTCCTCTAGTGAAACTATATTTTTATTCCGTCACATCTTATGTGCTTTACTTGGAGCGTCTGTTTGTTTTTATTTTTGTTTTCGTTTGAATAAATCGGATCCTAGCATTCTTTGTTTGGGAGAGAGACACGCTCCGCTGTTTCGTATGAACACATATGTTCTTAGCTTTATCTTTAATGTTCATTGCGAAAGTTGAACTACTTCATTCATTGTTATATGGTTGGAAACGGAAAATGCCGCATGTGGTAAATGGTTTAATGTCTTGAATAATGTGATACTTGGCAATTGTTGTGCTCATATAGATCTTGTTTAAGCTCTTACATCATGTACATTGTACTCATTAATGAATAACTACATAGAGCTTGTAAAATTTGGTTTGCATGATTGATCTCTAGAGTCTAGATATTTTTTGGTTGAGGTGTTTGAACAACAAGGAGACAATGTAAAGTCTTATAATAGCTACAATATGTTTATATGTGAGCTTTGCTGCACCTTTTATACTTGAGTTTGCTTCAAACAACCTTGCTAGCCTAGCCTTGTATTGAGAGGAATTCTTCTCGTGCATCCAAATCCTTGAGCCAATAACCATGCCATTTTTGTCCACCATACCTACCTACCACATGGTATTTCTCCGCCATTCCAAAGTAAATTACTTGAGTGCTACCTTTAAAATTTCTATTCTTTACCTTTGCAATATATAGCTCATGGGATAAAATAGCTTAAAAACTATCGTGGTGAAGAATATGTACTTATGTGTCTTATTTCTTAATAAGTTGCTTGTTGAGCGGTAACCATGTTTTCTGGGGACGCCATCAACTCTTTTACCTTTGTTGAATATCATGTGAGTTGCTATGCATGTTCGTCTTGTCTGAAGTAAGTGCGGTTTTCACAATCATATGGTTTGAGTATGCATACTGTTAGAGAAGAACATTGGGCCGCTAACTAAAGCCATGATTCATGGTGGAAGTTTCAGTGTGGACAGCTAATCCTCAATCTCTTATGAGAATAATAACTGTTGTTAAATGCTTATGCATTAAAGAGGAGTCCATTATCTGTTGTCTATGTTGTCCCGGTATGGATGTCTAAGTTGAGAATAATCAAAAGCAAGAAATCCAATGCGAGCTTTCTCCTTAGACCTTTGTACGAGGCGGCATAGAGGTACCCCTTTGTGACACTTGGTTGAAACATATGCTATGCAATGATAATCCGTGTTAACCCAAGCTAATTAGGACAAGGTGCGAGCACTATTAGTATACTATGCATGAGGCTTGCAACTTATAAGATGTCTTATACATAACTCATATGCTTTATTACTACCGTTGACAAAATTGTTTCTTGTTTTCAAAATGAAAAGCTCTAGCACAAATATAGTAATCAATGCTTCCCTCTGCGAAGGGCCTATCTTTTACTTTATTGTTGAGTCGGTTTGCCTATTCTTTCTATCTTAGAAGCAAACACGTGTATCAACTCGTGTGCATTGATTCTTACATGTTTACTTATTGCACTTGTTATATTGCTTTGTGTTGACAATTATCCATGAGATATACATGTTGAAGTTGAAAGCAACCACTGAAACTTTATCTTCCTTTGTGTTGCTTCAATGCTTCCAGAAGACCGAAGGAGTCACGAAGTGGGGCCACGAGGCGCCGCCACAACAGGGCGGCGCGGCCAGCAAGGGGCCCGCGCGGCCCTGTTGTGTGGGGCCCCCGTGGCGCCTCTCGACCTGCCCTTCCGCCTACTTAAAGCCTCCGTCGCGAAACCCCCAGTACCGAGAGCCACGATACGGAAAACCTTCCAGAGACGCCGCCGCCGCCAATCCCATCTCGGGGGATTCAGGAGATCGCCTCCGGCACCCTGCCGGAGAGGGGAATCATCTCCCGGAGGTCTCTTCATCGCCATGATCGCCTCCGGATCGATGTGTGAGTAGTTCACCCCTGGACTATGGGTCCATAGCAGTAGCTAGATGGTCGTCTTCTCCCCATTGTGCTATCATGTTAGATCTTGTGAGCTGCCTATCATGATCAAGATCATCTATTTGTAATCCTTCATGTTGTGTTTGTTGGGATCCGATGGATATTGAATACTATGTCAAGTTGATTATCAATCTATCATATATGTTATTTATATTCTTGCATGCTCTCCGTTGCTAGTAGAGGCTCGGCCAAGTTGATACTTGTGACTCCAAGAGGGGGTATTTATGCTCGATAGTGGGTTCATGCCTCCATTAAATCTGGGACAGTGACATAAAGTTCTAAGGTTGTGGATGTGCTGTTGCCACTAGGGATAAAACATTGATGCTTTGTCTAAGGATATTTGTGTTGATTACATTACGCACCATACTTAATGCAATTGTCTGTTGTTTACAACTTAATACTGGAAGGGGTTCGGATGATAACCTGAAGGTGGACTTTTTAGGCATAGATGCATGCTTGGATAGCGGTCTATGTACTTTGTCGTAATGCCCTGATTAAATCTCATAGTACTCATCATGATATATGTATGTGCATTGTTATGCCTTCTTTATTTGTCAATTGCCCAACTGTAATTTGTTCACCCAACATCTGCTATCTTATGGGAGAGACACCGCTAGTGAACTGTGGACCCCGGTCCTATTCTTTACATCTGAAATACAAACTGCTGCAATTGTTCTTTACTGTTCTTCGCAAACAATCATCATCATCCACGCTATACATCTAATCCTTTGTTTACAGCTAGCCGGTGAGATTGACAACCTCGCTGTTACGTTGGGGCAAAGTTCTGTGATTGTGTTGTGCAGGTTCCACGTTGGCGCCGGAATCCCTGGTGTTGCGCCGCACTATACTCCTCCGCCATCAACCTTCAACGTGCTTCTTGGCTCCTCCCGGTTCGATAAACCTTGGTTTCTTGCGAGGAAACTTGCTGCTGTACGCATCACACCTTCCACTTGGGGTTCCCAACGGGCGTGTGCTTTACGCGTCATCAAGCGGCATGAGTGGTTCCAGAATCTCCGAGTGAAAACCTAAACCCCATCAGAGCAGACGACGGTGACATCTAACTTGTTGGAGGCGTCGCCTTTGAATTCTTGGGCCTCATGGTGCGACAGGTTCGTGGCGGCTGGGCAGGATGGCTCTATGGTCGAGGGAGGGGGACGCCGGGGCAGCTACCTAGACACTTGTGGTACATCGAAGGGGCAACCTCGGTCTCTTATGCAACAAAGGTCCCTATGGGATAGGGTCGTGGCAATGCATGGTTTTGGGTGGGGTCCAAGTGCTGTGTGAGCAGTGATGTCGTCGATCCAACTAGGGTGTTTGCTGTCTGCGTTGTATGAACAACGAGTCTCCTCGCATACTTGGCTTTTCATCCCGAATTTCTTTATAACCCGAAATATAAACAATTTATATGGTTTTTTAATCCGATTTTCCTTATAAACTGGTTTTCTCATCTTAACAGCCTTTACCTTAAAAAATCAGTGTGTGATTTGACTCCTGTTAAAAAAACTGGTACATGTGATATATTTTGGGTTATTAGAGATTAGTCTTCAGATGTGATTTTGATCACAGTCCAACTGTTGAGGAATTTTGGATGCTTAATATAGTCGAGAAAGTAACTAACAATTCATTTATAATGTTCTTCTGCAGTTTATGTACATCTGTCACAAACATTCTATCTAGTGTGTCAAAACATTACAGGTTGAGAACATGAACAAACGAAGGAAATCATCTTGTCCTAAATCCTAATAATCTAACTGATGAAAAACGGGCGTTGACCGGATGGAACGCGATCACAAGCTGTCGATCCCGGCGTCCGGCCGTAGCAGGTCGTACTTGGCCCAGACGGCGTCGAGCGGGCACGGCCGTCCGGCGTCAAGCCGGTCCCACGGCTTTCCCTTCCCGCTCCAGTGCAGCAGGCTGACGGGGCCGGCGTGCAGGCCGCGGCAGAGGCCGCGGTAGTTGTCCCCGCCGAGGCCGTGCTGGTTCCAGCGGTGCTCGACCGCGGCGATCCGGCCGGCGAACACGAGCAGGAAGGGCGGCAGCGAGCCGAGGTCGTAGATGCGCACCCGCTTCTGCAGCTGCATCCAGCCCTCGATCTGCGCCGTGTAGCCGGCGCGGCGCCAGCGGGGCAGGTCCAGCACCATGACGCCCGTGTTGAAGTAGCATGCGCGCCGCCCGCGGAAGGTGGAGGAGAGCGCGGGGCTGGCCCAGAACCCCGCGGTGAAGTAGGTCGTGAAGTTGGCCCCGCAGTACTCGGGGGCCGCCACCGCGGTGTCGTCTGGGAGAGGGGTGGCGGCGAGGGAGGCGACGTCGTCGGTGAGGATGACGTCGGAGTCGAGGTACACGACGCGGCGCACGCAGGGCGGCAGCGTGGTGGCCAGGTAGGAGCGCGCGTAGTTGAGCGGGCGGTCGAGCGCGCCGCGGATGGAGGCGGAGATGAGCCCCGCCACCCGCGACTCGTCGAACGGGTATACACGGAAGGTGAGAGAGGGGAAGGAGCCCCGCACGGCGGCCGCGAGCTCGGCGGTGGTGCTGGATGGTGGGCCGGCGGCGGCGAGGAAGTGGAAGTGGACGGACTCCGGGCAGGAGGCGTGGCGCAGGACGGAGAGCACGGCGGCCATGGTGCCGCGCAGGTAGGAGGCGTCGAGCGTCATGGCCACGTGCACGGCCGCGTTGGGCGAGCACGCCGCGTCCGCGCCGGAGGTGGGCGGTAGCGGGGGAGGGCACCGGGCCGCGCCGCCCGCGGAGTTGGTGAAGTGAGGGGCCTCGCGGAACCTTGGCACGGCGGCGGCCGTGGCCGCGCCGGCGCAGAGGAGGAGCGGGAGCGCGACGAGGAGGAGCGTGGAGGAGCGCGACATGTTTTAATTTAGGAAGTGGGTGTGTGCGGCTGCGCGTTGTTTGTGTGCGCGCGCGGGGGCAGGGTTTTATACAGGGTGGCGCGTGGTGCGTGCGGAAATCGGGAGGATGCGTCAAATTTGGGTCAGAGGCTTGGAGGAGGGCTGCGACTGAGGAAACCGTGTTTGAACGTGTAACGTGCGCGCCTAAGAGCATCTCCAACAGGCGCTCTATCCCGCGCTGTATCCCAAAAAGTGACTGATTTAGCGCACGGACGCAAAATAATGCTCCAACAGATGCTGCAACCGGCGCTGTAAAATACAGCTTGGGGCAAAAGCGCTATGTGGTGCGCTATATCTACAGCGCCGGAAAGAGCGCGCTGTATAAGTCGCGCGCAGAAATAACTACAAATTTTTACAGCTCCAAAATTTAGAGCTTCCGCTGGAGGTGAATATATACAGCGCGCGCAGAAACAACTACGGATTTTTACAGCTCCAAGATTTAGAGCTTCTGCTGGAGGTGAATATGTCCTCGCGCGCAAAACATAGATAGAGCGCGCTGCAAAGCGCTTTTACAGCACCAAGATTTAGCGCGCCTGTTGGAGATGCTCTAACTGAGTTGCAGTAGTAAACGAGATGTCGGCGAGAAGTCTGTAGAACACTCTTACCGTGCAACGGTGGGCGCGCGCGTCCAGAAGCAAAATCGGCCTCCTCTCTTCGGCTCTATGTTCTCTACTTCAATATCGAATTTAAGTTTATGCATTTCAATATATGGTGACGGCTTTGCATTTCACTATAAGGTGACATCTTTTAGTGGATAGCTTTGTACATGTTTCCTGGAAAAAAAATCTCTTGTTCACAAGTAAGTGAGTCAGACTTTTATTTTTAGATTTGCATGCATCTAATATATCTACACATTAAAGGAGAGTGGCCAAATTACTCCCGAGCTACATGTAGCTCATTTTTTAAAACAATCGAAAAAGGCATTTTAAAGTTTTTAAAAAATCAGAGCAACAAATCTTGATGTAGATAATAATGAGATCTACTAGTGTGCATAAATTCGTTATATGTTGGCCTCGGCAAAAATAAAAAATCTTGATTTCATCATTGGTGAATAGTAATGAACAGTACAATGTAATCTAGATTTTGTTATTTTGTGAGATTTTTTCATTTTTATTGAGGGAAAAATACAATGTATTTTGATCTGAAAATTTACACATTGATAGATTCCAACATTCTCTCTACATCTATGTATTTTTGTCTAAATTTTTCTGGAACTATAAAATCAATTTTTTTATGTTTTTGGGAGAAAAAAGAAACCGGGCTACATGTAGCCCGAGCTACAAAAGAGGTTTTCGCACATTAAAGGGCATATGTAGAGTCGGGATATTTTATATGTAGTGTGCACAATAGTTATTCTACATACATCCTCTATCTTTGCAACCGTAAAATGATTTTTACGTCACGTAATTTTTATCTTACTTCAGAAGTGGAATTAAACATAAGAAGAAATAGCCATCGCAAACATAAAAAAACATTACATGACGTACACAAATGCGACGTAAAATACATTTTTTGGTGTTGTTTACACTGTAACGACTAATATAATGCATTTTTATGTTGATTTTTTATTGCGAGCCAATATAAACGTAATTATTTGTATAAAAACAAAATGTTATAAATTTACCAACATAATATTATGTTGGGTGCAAAATAACTTTTCTGCATCCTAGGAGTCAAATAGTGTTTCTATATATAGGTATATGTGTATTTAGATAACATGACCTACACCAGAACGCCATGGGTGTTAGGTACATTACTATGTAATCTAGATTATTGACTCTAGTGCAAGTGGGAGACTGTTGGAGATATGCCCAAGAGGCAATAATAAAGTGGTTATTATTATACCTTTGTGGTTATGATAATAGTTTGCATCTAATGCTATAATTGTATTGACCAGAAACATTAATACATGTGTGTTATGTAAACATAAAAGAGTCCCTAGTAAGCCTCTTGTTAAACTAGCTTGTTGATTAATAGATGATCATAGTTTCGTGATCATGAACATTGGATGTTATTAATAACAAGGTCATATCATTAGGTGAATGATGTGATGGGCATACACCCGTGGTAAGCGTAGCATATGATCAAGTCATTTAGTTCTTTATGCGTCAAGCTATAATTTGCATAGTAACTTAATCCTTCGACCATGAGATCTTGTTAATCACCTACACCTGATGGATGCTTTGATGACACCAAACACTACTGCATAAATGGGTTGTTATAAAGGTGGCATTAAGTGTTCGGAAAGTATAGGGTTGAGGCACTTGTATCAATAGTGGGATTTGTCCATCCTAATGACGGATAGATACTCTGGGCCCTCTCGGTTGAATGACATCTGATTAGCTTGCAAGCATATGACTGGTTCACAAGGGATACCATATCACGGTACGAGTAAAGAGTACTTATCAGTAACGAGGTTAAACTAGGTATGGAGATACCGACGATCAAACTTCGGATAAGTAAAATATCGCGAGACAAAGGGAATTGTTATTTTATGTGAATGGTTCTTTCGATCAAAAAGTCATATATAGGAAGTCACTTTCCAAGTTCGGAAATGATCCGGTGCATTTATGGAAGGCGCTAGAATGTTCTAGAACCTTCCGGAAGAAATAACCATGGAAGGTGGAGTCCCGTTGGACTCCACCAACCCTAGCCGACCACCCTAAGGGGAAGGTGGAGTCCATGGTGGACTCCACCACCATGGACGGCCATGAGGGAAGGAAAGGGAGGAGTCCCATTCCCCCTAGGTTTCACCCTTTGGTAAGTTTTTGAGTTGGACTCTTATTCGAATCTTTGGGCTAACCCTTGGGGTTCCACCTATATAATGAGGGAGAGAGGGAGCGGGCCGGCCACCACTTGAGCCGCACCACCCAAGGGCACCCAAGGCCGGCGGCCCAAGTGCCCCCTCTCCCCAAACCCTAGCCGCGCCCTCCTCCCGTTTCTCCCACGGTACTTAGGCGAAGCCCTGCCGGATATCTCCACCACCACCGCCACCACGCCATCGTGCTGTCGGGATTTTGAGAGGATCTACTACATCCGCTGCCCGCTGGAACGGGGATAAGGACGTCGTCATCAACACCGAACGTGTGACCGAGTACGGAGGTGTTGCCCGACTGTGGCACCGTCAAGATCTTCTACGCACTTTTGCAAGTGGCAAGTGATCGACTACATCAACTACAAGATTTATCTCGTTAACGCTTAGCGATCTTCGAGGGTATGTTGATCTTCACCTCGTTGCTACCATCTACTAGATTAGATCTTGGCTTGTTATTCGTTCTTGCGGTAGGAAATTTTTGTTTTCTATGCTACGAATCCATACAGTTCTTCCATAACAACAGTTTTTTAGATTTTTGGTTTTTCAAATTTTTATGGATTTTCGGGTATATAAGAAAAATAAAACTAGACAAAAATAAACTAGACAAAAGTAAACTAAACAAAACACAACTAAACAGAAATAAAGTAAGCAAAAATAAACCAGACAAGACAGAATAAAATAAAATAAAAACAGAGAGACAGGTAAAGTGTACTCCCCAGGTGAACTTATGAGTAGAGCTATGCCTCCCCGGCAACGTCGCCAGAAAATAGTCTTGATGACCCACAAGTATAGGGGATCGTAACAGTTGTCGACGGAAGTAAAACCCAAATTTATTGATTCAACACAAGGGGAGGTAACGAATACTTGTAAGTCTTAACAACGGAGTTGTTAATTCAGCTGCACCTGAAAAAGCACTAGTAACAAGGGTGATGTAAAATCAACAGTAATATGAGAGCAATGTAAATAGTAACACAGCAGCAGTAGCACAGAGGAGATGACACCAGAAAGTATTCCAGTGCAGAGTTGACTGTAGAGCAATGATGATGACAGAAGGACTGGGATTCCCAGCTATCTACACTAGTGGTAACTCTCCAAATAACATGTGTTGGGTGAAAAAATTATAGTTGGGGAATTGATAATTGTGAGGGCATGACAATTCATGCTATGATAAGATAAAGGTTAATCTAGTATTTAATTGGGCATTACAACATAATACATAGTCCGTAATCCAACTGTGTCTATGACTAATAATCCACCTTCAGGTTATCATCCGAACCACTTCCAGTATTAAGTTGCAAGCAACAGATTATTGCATTAAGCAATGTGTGTAAAGTAAACAATAGAATCATCCTTAGACAAAACATTTTTGTTTTCTCCCTAGTAGCAACATCACATCTACAATCTTAGAAGTTATTGTCACTTTTCGAGAAAACAAGAGGCATGAACCCACCATCGAGCATAAATACTCCCTCTTGGAGATACAGACAACTACTTGATCAGGGTAGAGAGCATGCAATATCTTAAATAACAGTAGTATGATAATATGATGAATAATCTGATCACAATTCCACAATTTATCGGATCCCAACAAAAACAACACCAATTACATCATATGGATCTCAATCATGTAAGGCAGCTCATGAGATCATTGTATTGAAGTACATGGGAGAAAGAGTACCAACTAGCTACAGCTGAGACCCGTAGTCCAAGGGAGAACTACTCACGAACCATCATGGAGTCGAAGTAGAGGCGGTGGAGTCGATGGAGATGGCTCCGGGGGTCAATCCTTGTCCCAGCAGGGTGCCGGAATAGGAACTTCTCACCCCCAAAACTTGTCTGGACGATGGCGGTGACGACAGAACTTTTCGTGGATGGAGGCTCTGGTATTCAGGGTTTTCCCGAGATCGTGAAGAAATAGGCGGATGAGATAGGTAGGTCGGGTGCCGGGGTGGCCCACACCACCCCTAGGTGCGGCCAGGGCCTGGGCCACGCCTAGGCCTGGTCTTGCCACCCTGTGGCGCTTCTTCGTCTCTCCTTCGGATTTCGTCTTCATTACGGTAAAATATTGAGTTCGGCTTTTGTTCCGTCCAATTTCGAGAATATTTCTTGTACAACTTTTCTGAAATAAAAAAAAATAAAAAACAGGGAACTAGCACTATGGCATCTTGTCAATAGGTTAGTGCTGGAAAATGTATAAAAGTGCAACGAAGTGTAAGTAAAACATAGTGAAATTGGTGTAAAACATGCATGGAACATCAATAATTATAGATACGTTTGAGACGTATCACCGCTTTGCATCTTAACTGCTGAGTGACGAACTATATGGCCGGTGGAATGGTCGGAGGTAGAGCAGAGAAAGGTCGGGTGTCACACCTAGGCTCAGCGCCGAATCCCAGATTTCAACATCGCAGCTACGTGATAGTCTGCCCATGGTTTGAGCAGTACTACAACCGTACAAACTAACCTACTCTCCGATGAAACGGATTCACCGGATACATACATTGTTCTGCTCGGACTTTATGATGGTAACAACCACAAAACACCACCCTGAAATTCTATGCATGCGCACATACGAATAAAAGATAGGCATAATAACACATTACTTTCCGGTGCATCCTATTCCAATCTTGTAACGAGATAATGGGGGAAAATGCTATGAATGAAATACATATGGCTAGTAACAAGAAAAGCAAGAATACAACCTCTACATAGCATGCCTGAAACTTATGCGTGAAGATATAAATAGTACATCGAGAGGACTGTGAAGGGTATCAAAGGACCCTATGAAAAGAAGAAGATTGATTTCCACTACAAGAAAAGTTCTGATAGACAACGTCTCAAAATCGTCCGCTAAGGGGTATTTTTCGTCGCCCATGGGCCTAACCCGACGATATGGGTTCTGTTGTGGAAACTGCGTCAGGCAAAGTCCAACGACGTTTTTTCGGTCCGTCGCGCTTGGGCGCCCTTCCGCCACGGAAAATCGGACCGTTGCGCAAGTGTTTCGGGAGCCCGTTGGCTGGCGACGTCATGCAAGCCGACACGTGGCGGACGCCGTTAGCGGCGGTTAACGGCGTTAGCCGGCTGAAACCCCGTGGTAGATGGTAGGCCCACACGAGGCACGCCACGTCTTAAGCGGGCCGGGCCAGTGACATAGTTTGACCGGTCAACTATATAGCTGGGCTCGGTCCATTAGTTACGTGGGCCGGGCCTAACCTCTAAGGTTGGCTGGTCAAAACTTAAATGGGCCGGCCCATTTAACATGTGGGGTCCACCTTACGGCTATCTGGGCGGCCCAAGAAGCAAGTGGGCCGGGCCGAAACACGAGTGGGTCCCACTTTCTGTTAAAGGGCCGGCCCATTTAGTGTGTGGGGTCCACCGGTGTAGCAAGTGGGCGGGCCAAAAACACGGGTGGGTCCCACTTTCCGGTTAAAGGGTCGGCCCATTTAGTATGTGGGGTCCACCATATAGCAAGTGGGCCGGCCCAACAAGATAGTGGGCGGGCCAAAAACACGAGTGGGTCCCACTTTCTGTTAAAGGGCCGGCCCATTTGGTGTGTGGGGTCCACCATATAGCAAGTGGGCCGGCCCAACAAGATAGTGGGCGGGCCAAAAGCACGAGTGGGTCCCACCTTCTGTTAAAAGGCAGGCCCATTTAGTATGTGGGGTCCACCATATAGCAAGTGGGCCGGCCCAACAAGATAGTGGGCGGGCCAAAAACACATGTGGGTCCCACCTTCTGTTAAAGGGCGGCCCATTTAGTATGTGGGGTCCACCATATAGCAAGTGGGCGGCCCAACAAGATAGTGGGCCGGGCCAAAAACACATGTGGGTCCCACCTTCTGTTAAAGGGCCGGCCCATTTACCATGTGGGACCACCATATACCAAATGGGTCGGCCCAACAAGATAGTGGGCCGGCCCAATAAGCATGTGGATCCCACTATCGTGTAGCAGGGCCGGCCTACTAAAGAAGTGGGCCGGCCCAAAATGAAAGTGGGTCCCACACTACGCTAAGTGGGCCGACCCAATGCTGTTGTAGTGCCCTACTTGTTTGACTAGTCAACATGCATTAAATTTCATGAGCCTAAAATCGATATCAATGATACACACAATTACATACACAAATAAAACAAGTAGGAAAATTACAAGGCAATTCATGTGCCCAAATAAAAAAATTACATAGAATCATTGAGGACTTCTATTAGCATCATCAATAACACGTTGACATTTGGCAATCGCCTTGATTGAATCTTGTGTACTCTTTGTCAACATATCGGCTACGAGATCTTAAAGCGGCAATACCATGTCTTTTATAAAGTACGAGCCTTGAGATATTTCTTGTTTGATGAAAGCAATGGTCTAGGTTGACGGCTATGAGAAGATGCATCAGAAGAAATATCAGAAGTTTTTGTGGGCCTCACTTCTAATGAAGATTGCTTCATCACAACTGCATTCTGATAATAATGCAAAAAGAGTTAAACGATAAACTATGCAAACATTTATTATGCAATGTAGATATAAGATAATAACAAGTTGCATAAATAAGACAATGTATGGAACTAGTACTAAGCACAAACTTACATCATAATGTTGCACAGGGTCGCTACAGATCCTTTTTTGACGACTATCTTCTAATGATGACTGCTTCATTAAAGCTGCATTACGGTAACATTGCAAACATAGTTACAACAATTAACTATTCAAACATGTATTACGCAATGTAGAGATCGGATAACGACATGTAGCAGAAATAAGCACAAGATAAGATAAGATGCATGTACTAAGCACATACTTGGCTCGTTGCGGGTCCTTCTCTTGCGTGCACTAGTCGTGGTCAACATGCACTGTCATTTTAGGTTCAGCCATCAAGTGAAATGCTAATCCTCCTGCTCCATTGTCCTTAATCTGTGTTTAGATATCACATTTAAGACCAAGTTAGTTGGTTTCAAATAACAAAAAACTTGAGTTGCCAAATGAATAAGCCAATATTTACCGAGATATCGGATTAAAACCAACTAGATGTTGCTTTGCATGAGATACGAATTTCGGACATTCGGATTTAGAGTAGGGTAATGCCAAGGTTTTCCACATAAAGTAAGCTGGCATTAAGAATGACCAAATGTCGGGTTCAAATCACCTTCGCAATTTCTCCAAGACAAGCATATCAAATAGGCGGAAACATAGTAAAGCATGAATGGCATTGCTATGGCGGGGTTCCAAGTGTTAATCTCTTGCATAAGGAACAATGCATATAGGTTATAGATAATAACGGAAGTAAGCGCCAAAATTACCAACCAAGAACTCAGATTCCAACCTTCCCTAGCGTCCCCGCTGTTAATGTTGGATGTTCTAATAAGTGGTTCGCATGATCAATCCCTAGGAAAAATAACATTGACAAGTCGAGTCTATGATAATACAAAGACCGAGACATGCACGCGAGCAATAACTATATAAGCTAAAGACGAGGTATAATAGAAAGCAGATTGGAAATGCACATAGCATGATTATAAAAGCGAGTGTGAGAATAGCGAGACACGAGAAAACGGCTAGCGGCTAGCGGTGAGCTAATGACGTGGTATAAGAACAAGCAGATTGGAAATGCCCATAGCATGACTATAAAAGCGATGCGACAATAGCATGCGGTACAAAAACGAGTTGGCGGCAAATGAATGGGTATAAGGCTATAAATATGTGGATGCACACGGGTGTCGGTAGAATGAACAGGATGGTAGCGACCGGATAATGCTTTTGTCTTGTACAATATTTAAACAAACTTCATGCGAAGCAACACATCAAGAAAGTTAACGGCATATGAGATCCGCAAATAACTACACAAAACATGGCTAAAGAAACACCGCGATCTAACGGGCCAGCGTACTAACCAAGGCTGCGGCGGGGTGGACGGGGCGGCAACTTGCATTCCGGCGGCGGCGAACGCGGGAGACGATGAATCGACCCTGTTTCGGTAGAAGCGGGCGTTAGTGAAGCGGATCTGGTTGGGCTGGCAAGGGATTCGGTGAAGTTGATACAGCTGCGCGAGGTAGTCGGTGGCGAGTCGCGGTGACGGTCCGTCGGTGGCGAAGTCGGCGGTGAAGCGAGATCCGTCGGTGGCGAGGTCGGCGGTGAAGCGGATCCGTCGGTGACGAGGGCGGCGGGGAGCGGATCAGGTGGGTGGACAGCCAACACGATCAAGGCTACTGCTTGTGGAGGAGTATGCCGGCGGCGAAGCGAGATCTAGTACTGTAGAGAGTCGAGCTTTGGCGTGTGAGAGTATTTTTGAGCTAATGGGGCGAATGGTTGGTGGGTGGGTGTGGGCTGTGGGGAGGGTTCGGGATCTAGGCAAGATATTTCATTGTTACCGAATGAGCCCTCCATGGTCGGTGGGTTGTAGCTTCGGACCGGGGTTAAAAGGGTAAAACTGGTCACGGGATTTTCGAATGGATGCGGCGGGATGATTTGGCGCGCGGCCGAAATTTTCGGTTTCAAGCTACGAGCGAACGACAAAAATAATGTTCTTCCCCGGGGAGCTCTCATTTCTTCCTCTTCTCTTTCTCTCTCGAGTCTTTCCCACTCCCCGGCTCCTCTCCCCCTTCTCTCCGGCGGCCTCGCCGCGCGGAGAGCGAGGCCGACTTCTCTCTGTATATTGTACACCCTCCGAACTAAATTAATTGATTCAACTTTCCTTAGACGTGTATGTATCTAGAGTAAAAACATGTGTGGATACATCCATATTTAGATAAGCAAAGTTGAGTCGGCTAATTTGGATCCGAGGGAGTTAGTGTTGTTGTAAGCTTAGATCCAGTGTTTCCCATGAGCGGAATGGCGCAATGGAGTCGGGGATCTCGTCATCGGCTTCGGATCCGGCTGTGGTGAATGCGGCGGATCTTGCCTGGCCAAACCCGATCTGGTGCCATCAATGTGATGGCGCTAACGGTGAGGCTTGCTTTGGTCGGTGCTTCGGATCTGGCCAATGGGGAAGTCAAGGCTGCTAAAGTTCACAAGCTCGGGGCATACGACGGCGTCATCCGTCTTGCCCGTGCACATCTTGGCCTTTCGGCGGCCCTTCTCGGAGCCAATATGCCGTTCGTTGAGGCCCTTCTTCTCCTTCGTCTGGCGACTACCGGCGACACCGTCCCAAGTGGTGCGTCCCCGGCGACGGAGTTCTTTGGAAAGGATGCGGAGCGAGAGATCGATGTGCGGTCGAGAAGGACTCGATTGATTTTCTTCTATATGTTTTGGGGTCCTTTTTGTAAAGTTGCGAGGTTCTATTAGTTATTGTCTAGTACTTTTGGTCCTCTATGTAATTTTTTGGACTAGTTTCCATTGGCAGCGATAAACTTGAATTTTGACAAGTTCACGGGGAAAAAAATTCCTTTGCACATATGGCCTATCATGTATAAACATTCTTGAGATTTAAACTATATGTAATGTGCCATGCATTAACCCTAAACCATATATATGTAACTAACCCTAGCTGATCAAACCCTACTTAATTAAAACAAATAACCCTAAACTATACGCATGCACTTTATGCGCAAAGGCGCGGATGCCTCTAATAATGTGTGTGCGCACTCGATCGATGATCCCTAAACCTTATACAACCCTGAAACCCTAATCCCTAATCCCTAAACCCTAAACACCCTAAACACTAAACCCTATACCCTAAACCCTAACCCTAACCCTAAACCCTAATTAAACCCTATATATAGGCCAACGACACTTAATTATGCATCAAGCAGGCCAGGGGTGCCTCGCGGTCCTCTAATTAAATTAAATGTGCCATGCATTAACCCTAAACCATATATATGTAACTAACCATAGCTAATCAACCCTACTTAATGAAAACACATAACCCTAAAGTATACTAGCTATAACCCGATCTAATAAAAACATGCTCTATATATAGCGGCTAGCTAGCAAACCTTAGATTAACACCAATTAATATATACATGGCCTATATCGATCATGTTGTATAACATATCCACGAGATTCATTAATTAATTATATAATTATCGTGATAAATTAATTAACTCTAATTTTGACAAGTTCTCTCGAATGAAAACACATTTGATTAAGTTGCCTCATAATATATATATATATAATTAGTGTGCATGCATGTCCTACCATGCATTCGTGCATATGTTTTAATGTATATTTGAACATATTCTTGGGGATTTCAATCTCTCTCTCTCGATCATCTATATATCGTTGGTGGCCAAAAAACACACATATATATGCATGCAATTTATGCGTAAAGGCGCGGGTGCCTCTAATAATGTGTGTGCGCACTCGATCGATGATCCCTAAACCTTAAACAACCCTAAAACCGTAAATATATAATCCCTAATCCCTAAACCTAAACACCCTAAACACTAAACCCTAAACCCGGCCTAGACCCTAACCCTAACCCTAACCCTAAACCCTAGCTAACCCTAAACCCTAATTAAACCCTATGTATAGGCCAACGACACTTAATTGTGCATCGAAGCGAGGCCGGGGGTGCCTCTCGCGGTCCTCTAATTAAATTAAATGTGCCATGCATTAACCCTAAACCATATATATGTAACTAACCCTAGCTAATCAACCCTACTTAATTAAAACACATAACCCTAAACTATACTAGCTAGCTATAACCCGATCTAATAAAAACATGCTCTATATATTGCGGCTAGCTAGCAAACTAGTAGATTAACACCAATTAAAATATACATGGCCTATATCGATCATGTTGTATAACATATCCACGAGATTCATTAATTAATTATATAATTATCGTGATAAATTAATTAACTTGAATTTTGACAAGTTCTCTCGAATGAAAACACATTTGATTAAGTTGCCTCATAATATATATATAATTAGTGTGCATGCATGGCCTACAATGCATTCGTGCATATATTTTATTGTATATTTGAACATATTCTTGGGGATTTCAATCTCTCTCTCGATCATCTATATATCGTTGGTGGCCCAAAAAACACACATATATACGCATGCATGCACTTTATGCGTAAAGGCGCGGGTGCGTCGATCTAATAATGTGTGTGCGCACTCGATGATCCCTAAAACCTTAAACAACCCTAAAACCCTAAATCCCTAATCCCTAAACCCTAAACCCTAAACACCCTAAACACTAAACCCTATACCCTAGACCCTAAACCCTAACCCTAACCCTAACCCTCTCGCCCTAGCTAACCCTAAACCCTAATTAAACCCTATGTATAGGCCAACGACACTTAATTGTGCATCGAGCGAGCCCGGGGTGCCTCGCGGTCCTCTAATTAAATTAATTAAATGCGCCATGCATTAACCATAAACCATATATATGTAACTAACCCTAGCTAATCAACCCTACTTAATTAAAACACATAACCCTAAACTATACTAGATATAACCCGATCTAATAAAAACATGCTCTATATATAACGACTAGCTAGCAAACTAGTAGATTAACACCAATTAAAATATACATGGCCTATATAGATCATGTTGTATAACATATCCACTGAGATTCATTAATTAATTATATAATTATCGTGATAAATTATTTAACTTGAATTTTGACAAGTTCTCTCGAATGAAAACACATTTGATTAAGTTGCCTCATAATATATATATAATTAGTGTGCATGCATGGCCTACAATGCATTCGTGCATATATTTTAATGTATATATGAACATATATATTCTTGGGGATTTGAATCTCGATCTCTCTCTCTCGATCATCTATATATCGTTGGTGGCCCAAAAAACACACATATATACGCATGCACTTTATGCGTAAAGGCGCGCGCGAGTGCCTCTAATAATGTGTGTGCGCACTCGATCGATGATCCCTAAACCTTAAACAACCCCTAAAACCTTAAATCCCTAATCCCTAATAGTCCCTAATCCCTAATCCCTAAACCCTAAACACCTAAACGCTAAACCCTAAACCCTAAACCCTAACCTAACCCTAACCCTAACCCTAAAACCCCAACCTAACCCTAACCTAACCCTAACCCTAACCCTAACCCTACCCCTAACCCTAACCCTAACCCTAAACCCTAGCTAACCCTAAACCCTAAACCCTAGACCCTAAACCCTAGACCCTAAACCCTAACCTAACCCTAACCCTAACCCTAAACCCTAGCTAACCCTAAAACCCTAATTAAACCCTATGTATAGGCCAACGACACTTAATTGTGCATCGAGCGAGGCGAGGGTGCCTCGCGGTCCTCTAATTAAATTAAATGTGCCATGCATTAACCCTAAACCATATATATGTAACTAACCCTAGCTAGCTAATCAACCCTACTTAATTAAAACACATAACCCTAAACTATACTAGCTAGCTATAACCCGATCTAATAAAAACATGCTCTATATGTAGCGACTAGCTAGCAAACCGTAGATTAACACCAATTAAAATATACATGGCCTATATCGATCATGTTGTATAACATATCCACTGAGATTCATTAATTAATTATATAATTATCGTGATAAATTAATTAACTTGAATTTTGACAAGTTCTCTCGAATGAAAACACATTTGATTAAGTTGCCTCATAATATATATATAATTAGTGTGCATGCATGGCCTACAATGCATTCGTGCATATATTTTATTGTATATTTGAACATATTCTTGGGGATTTCAATCTCTCTCTCGATCATCTATATATCGTTGGTGGCCCAAAAAACACACATATATACGCATGCACTTTATGCGTAAAGGCGCGGGTGCCTCGATCTAATAATGTGTGTGCGCACTCGATCGATGATCCCTAAAACCTTAAACAACCCTAAAACCCTAAATCCCTAATCCCTAAACCCTAAACCCTAAACACCCTAAACACTAAACCCTATACCCTAGACCCTAATCCCTAACCCTAACCCTAACCCTCTGCCCTAGCTAACCCTAAACCCTAATTAAACCCTATGTATAGGCCAACGACACTTAATTGTGCATCGAGCGGCCCAGGGGTGCCTCGCGGTCCTCTAATTAAATTAATTAAATGCGCCATGCATTAACCCTAAACCATATATGTGTAACTAACCCTAGCTAATCAACCCTACTTAATTAAAACACATAACCCTAAACTATACTAGATATAACCCGATCTAATAAAAACATGCTCTATATATAACGACTAGCTAGCAAATAGTAGATTAACACCAATTAAAATATACATGACCTATATAGATCATGTTGTATAACATATCCACGAGATTCATTAATTAATTATATAATTATCGTGATAAATTATTTAACTTGAATTTTGACAAGTTCTCTCGAATGAAAACACATTTGATTAAGTTGCCTCATAATATATATATAATTAGTGTGCATGCATGGCCTACAATGCATTCGTGCATATATTTTAATGTATATATGAACATATATATTCTTGGGGATTTCAATCTCGATCTCTCTCTCTCGATCATCTATATATCGTTGGTGGCCCAAAAAACACACATATATACGCATGCACTTTATGCGTAAAGGCGCGCGCGAGTGCCTCTAATAATGTGTGTGCGCACTCGATCGATGATCCCTAAACCTTAAACAACCCCTAAAACCTTAAATCCCTAATCCCTAAACCCTAAACACCCTAAACACTAAACCCTAAACCCTAAACCCTAACCCTAACCCTAACCCCAAACCTAACCCTAACCCTAACCCGAACCCTAACCCTAACCCTAAACCTTAGCTAACCCTAAACCCTAAACCCTAGACCCTAAACCCTAGACCCTAAACCCTAACCCTAACCCTAACCCTAACCCTAAACCCTAGCTAACCCTAAAACCCTAATTAAACCCTATGTATAGGCCAACGACACTTAATTGTGCATCGAGCAGGCCGGGGGGTGCCTCGCGGTCCTCTAATTAAATTAAATGTGCCATGCATTAACCCTAAACCATATATATGTAACTAACCCTAGCTAGCTAATCAACCCTACTTAATTAAAACACATAACCCTAAACTATACTAGCTAGCTATAACCCGATCTAATAAAAACATGCTCTATATGTAGCAGCTAGCTAGCAAATCGTAGATTAACACCAATTAAAATATACATGGCCTATATCGATCATGTTGTATAACATATCCCTGAGATTCATTAATTAATTATATAATTATCGTGATAAATTAATTAACTTGAATTTTGACAAGTTCTCTCGAATGAAAACACATTTGATTAAGTTGCCTCATAATATATATATATATATAATTAGTGTGCATGCATGGCCTACAATGCATTCGTGCATATATTTTAATGTATATTTGAACATATATATTCTTGGGGATTTCAATCTCGATCTCTCTCTCTCGATCATCTATATATCGTTATTGGTGGCCCAAAAACACACACATATACGCATGCACTTTATGCGTAATTAAAGGCGCGCGCGGGTGCCTCTAATAATGTGTGTGCGCACTCGATCGATGATCCCTAAACCTTAAACAACCCCTAAAACCTTAAATCCCTAATCCCTAATAATCCCTAATCCATAATCCCTAAACCCTAAACACTCTAAACACTAAACCCTAAACCCTAAACCCTAGCCCTAACCCTAACCCTAACCCTAACCCTAACACTAACCCTAAACCCTAGCTAACCCAAAACCCTAAACCCTAGACCCTAAACCCTAACCCTAACCCTAACCCTAAACCCTAGCTAACCCTAAAACCCTAATTAAACCCTATGTATAGGCCAACGACACTTAATTGTGCATCGAGCGAGGCCGGGGGTGCCTCGCGGTCCTCTAATTAAATTAAATGTGCCATGCGCGCATTAACCCTAAACCATATATATGTAACTAACCCTAGATAATCAACCCTACTTAATTAAAACACATAACCCTAAACTGTACTAGCTAGCTATAACCCGATCTAATAAAAACATGCTCTATATATAGCAGCTCTAGCTATTAGCTAGCAAACCGTAGATTAACACCAATTAAAATATACATGGCCTATATCAATTTTAATATATATTTGAACATATTCTAGGGGATTTCAATCTCTCTCTCTCTCGATCATCTATATATCGTTGTTGGTGGCAAAAAACACACACATACATATATACGCATGCACTTTATGCGCAAAGGCGCGGGGTGCCTCTAATAATGTGTGTGCGCACTCGATCGATGATCCCTAAATAACCTTAAACAACCCTAAAACTCCCCTAAACCCTAAACACCCTAAACACTAAACCCTAGACCCTAAACACCCTAAACACTAAACCCTAAATCCTAGCTAGACCCTAAACACCGTAAACACTAAACCCTAAACCCTAAACCCTAAACACCCTAAACACTAATTAATTAAACCCTAAACCTAGACCCTAAACACCCTAAACTAAACCCTAGACCCTAGCTAGCTAAACACCCTAAACACTAAACCCTAAACCCTAAACCCTAGCTAACCCTAAACCCTAATTAAACCCTATATATAGGCCAACGACACTTAATTGTGCATCAAGCGAGGCCGGGGGTGCCTAGCTCGTGGTCCTCTAGTTAAATTAAATGTGCCATGCATTAACCCTAAACCATATATATAACTAACCCCTAGCTAATCAAACCCTAGTTCATTAAAACACATAACCCTAAACTATACTAGCTAGCTATAACCCGATCTAATAAAAACATGCTCGATCTATATATATAGCAGCTAGCTAGCAAATTAAACGGTAGATTAACACCAATTAATATATACGACATGGCCTATATCGATTTCAATCGCTCTCTCGTATGTAGATCTCTCTCTACCTCTCTCTCTCTCTCTCTCTCTCTCTCTCTCGTTAATTGGTGGCCAACAACACACACATGCACTTTGTGCGCAAAGGCATGCGCCTCTAATAATGTGTGCGCAATCGATCAATCTAGTTTTGATTAATCATAGCACACAAATAAAGAAGTTGTATTTGAATCCACACAACCTAATCTAAAACACATAACCCCTAACATGGCCTAATTAATTAACCCCTTCTCTCTACCTAATTAGTGGAAATTGCACAAAATCAAAAGGGGTCCCTCACTAATTGTGCATATACTGCTAGATTGTGATAAACTTTTGCCCCATATATATTTGGTGGATGGGTGCATCTTGGCATGTAAAACAATTAGTGTTTGCAAATGGCGTTGTCAAAATTTATGTACAAATGATTTCTTTCCATCCAAAGTGCATAAAATGGGAGTTTTAATGAAGAAAGTACAAATAAAACAGCTCAACATGCTTCCACACCCCGATTTCCACACGAAGTAGAACATATTTAAAGGATAATTCCAGAGTTTTACTATTTTTCAAGCAACTTTGCTAATTTTCCCCCACTCACATGACTTTATGTCGATTTAACGAAAATATGGCGAATTTCAACTACATGGGCGGGATAGTTTGAATTGTGCGCGCGGCAAAGGGAACCGCCTATTCCTCAACCTTGTGCACGGCAAATTACACACGCAACTCCATTAAACGCCATTTAATTATCACCCCGGCGGCCCGGCCGCATGACCCCCACCCACCCCTACACAACTTATCCCCGTCGGTGCGAAGAGCTTCCCCTCCCCGTCCCGTCCGTGCGAAGAAGAAGCTTCCCCTCCCCGTCGTTCTTCTCGAGACGCACCGGCGGTCAAGTTGATCCACGGTAGGGCTGCTATCTCTAGCTCAATCATGTATCGGGCAAGACGGCCTAACGATTTATATTTTCTTGATGCTGCTAAAAAAATTCGTCGGTATGCTCGAACTAATTGGCACTTTATAGTTTTCCGCTCGATTTGTCATCGATCAATTTGTTCATTTGCGTGGGCATATAGAGTCGGTTACTGCACTCGATCCGTTAATTTGCTGAAATGCCATGGCCGAGTTTTGTACACGATCTGTTTGCTAAAATGTCGATGGGCATTTTTTGTTTTGTACTCGACATGATTGCTGAAATGCATAATCATGTAGTATAGTTTTGTACTCGATTGATATACATTTCCTACTTCGCCTTAAATTAATCACCAACCACTTTATCTCATAATTAAACAGATGGACAGAACTTGGATACTGCATGGACACTTATGTTCCCCTTCATATATAAATGGTGTTCAACCCTTTATGGGGTTTATTAGAGCTCATGAAGGTCACAACACTGGACGTGTATTGCCCGCGCTGCACATGTATGAATGGTGAGAAGAGGCCTCACCACTGTAGTGGCGAGATCATTTACACATTTTTGGGATGGACCGCACATATGTTAGGCGGGTTTAGCATGGTGAACCATATAATGATCCTTTAGCGGGAGAAGCGAGATCTTGCTCACCTTGTATGTGTCTTTGGCATATGTAGTTAATTATTTATATTGATGCTTGCCATTGTTTCAATCAATAGTTTGCATTGCTTGTGCAAGGTTACGTACTCAAATTTAACTTGTTGCGAGATGGATGGACGGGAAGGAGAGAAAAAGCGCTTGCTTCGGGAAACGGGTTTCAGCTACGGGACATGTCTTGTGCCGGATGAGAAGGTAAATATGTAAAACGGCATTTGTTCGGGTTGCATCCCTTAGATGTTTGTCTAATCGGTTGATGTACTAATTGCGAAGCATAGAGTTGAAGAGGTCTCTCGGTTTGATGGGAGATTTGAAGATGAATCTCGGTTTGATGCACTGTGGATGGTGCGATGACGAGCCTTTCATAGACGAAGGTCCTGCACCTGAGATTATCCAGCCTACGAGAAGGAGGCCGTGGACCAGAGTACACGGCTTTGCGTTGAAGTGGATGCACGCCCGGAGATCATCGAGGGCGTCCGGGTAGTCTCAAGACCAGCCAGCCACGATGCACTGTGGATGAGTGCGATGACGAGCCTCTCATAGACGAAGGTCCTGCACCTGAGATTATCCAGCCCTACAGAAGGAGGCCGTGGACCGAGTACACGGCTTTGCGTTGAAGAGGATGCACACCGGAGATCATCGGGGGCGTCCTGGTAGTCTCGGGACCACCCAGCCACTGATGCAAAATGTTGAGCTACTTTATGATTCGTACTCTTATGTTACGAGTGCTGTAGTATGTTATGATTTGTACGCCTTTGGCGCTAGATTAAGCATTCGGTGGATGATCGCGTTGCAAAATTCGACACCCACACAATCGGTTCATCGTATGAGTAGTAGCACAATTACTTCTACGGCGATTCACTGCCGGCGCATTAGTTGGTAGCATGAAACACTTTCGGGTACTCCCCTCGATTCATATTAATTGACTCAATTACTGTCTAGATATGGATGTATCTAGATGCATTTGTTAACTAGACTAACAAACTTGAGTCGGTTAATATGAATCCGTGTCTTCGCCCGATCCTCGAGCAGCTAGTTTATTGACTCTGGACTCCAAGCCTCTCGCGGCAAGCCATCGACGAAGCTTTGACCAGATCTTGGCCCGCAATTTTTTGTGTGTGGCGAATAGCAAAGCTTTGACCAGTTCCTCTCGGGATGCGGCACGCCGGTGAGCTTGCACGGTTGCCATGAGCACTTTCGGCGGAACTTCCTCTTCGAGCGCCCTCAAGCCGGCTGGCTGCGAGACGGCACGCGGTGCCTCGAGGTGGACGGAATTCTGGATCTCAGGGCGGGGGGTCCGCATCGTCCGGGAACGATCTCCAGAGGGTTAACGAGGACATGCATGGCGGCCAGGGGATTTTTTTTTGGTTTGAGCTTGGGATTTGGGGTTTTTTCGGATAGGGGAGGAGGAACTGCGGAAGAGGAAGGAACAGCCGCGTGTTTGGCGCGTGGCGGTGTGCTTGAATTTCGAATTTTTGTGAAATGTTTCATTTCCCCGCTACAATTCGGGGGTTTCTTGACGCGCCAATGCGTCCCGCCGGGCAGCTTCAAGTGAATTTGGGGTGCCACGCTATGGGCCCTAGTTTTAGTGAGACATGTAATGACTAGTCACATCAGTAAGTTCACTGTGTAATAAAATATGTTACCCCTCCCCTTTATGTAGCACCCCTTCTCTCCCGATCGAGTGCCGATCGCCGACGGATGCAAGCCGCTAGCTCGATCCCCTCCTTTCGCCTCCACCGTCCGGGCATCCGGCTTGGAGGGGCAAGGCTGCATCTAGACCAAGCGGATTAGGTAGGACTAGTAATGTTCTTTCCTTTCTCGAGATCGGTTCTTTTTCCTCTCCTCGATATCTTGCGCATCTCTTTTCTATTGCGGGCGAAGGGCGTCTTTACGGTCACCCTCGAGCTGGGAGTGATTGATGGGGGTGGGGGCGGGGGCTACCTTTGCTTGGATTGGGGTGTTCTTCCTTTATTTGTCGACATTTGCAACCTTTGTAGTTTACTGCGATCCTCACTTGTATCTTTTGTCGGCTTGTACGGGAAAGGTAAGACCTCGGCGGTGGGGGCAATGGAGCGTAAGGCCACCACGCATGTGGGCGGTTGGCTGAGCACTGAGCTGCGTCCCCGGCCCCGCGAAGCGAGTACTCCGTTTGCTTATCCACTCTTTACCTTTTAAGTGTCTCTCGCATCCTCAATCTGTTCCTGTTCCGGAATATGCTTAAAGTAGCACATGTCTTCGAGTTGTTTGTGCGTAAAGCCTCTGTGACACCATGCTCTATATTCTGCGTATCGGGTTGGTACCTCCGGGTTCCGTGCTTGAGGCTATGGGGAACGAGAATAGCGCCCCACTGCTGCGGGAGCATGGCCGATCTGCGGCACAAGAAGCGAAATGCCTGCTGCCGAGGCTGGGCGAGGGACCGCCCGGGGGTAATTTTTTTAACCAACTTACCATGATGTAGTACGAATCGATACTCCCTCATATCCAAATTAATTGACTCAACTATACGTAGATACGGATGTATCTAGATGTGTTTTAGCTCTAGATACTACTGCACTCCATCCCAAAGCTTTGGGCTTATATTATTTTTAGAAAGTCAAACTATACCATGTTTGACTAAGCTTTTACCAAAAATCGGTAACATGCAAAATACAAAATTAATATCATTAAATAGATAATAAAATATATTTTCCTACGGTATCTACACGGTATTATATTTGTTGATAGAATGTTCTAAAATTTTGGTCAAACTTTGCTTGTTTTGATTTCTCAAAAATAAATAAGGCTTAAGCTTTTGGATGGTGGTAGTACATTCATATCTAGACAAAGCTGAGTTAACTAGTTTTTGTCTGTCCATAGCTAGTGTTCACGGCTGCAAAAGGCTAAGAGCATCCACTATATGCATCGAGTCTATCTCATACGGTAATTCAATATCACTTGCTGAGGTCTGCCTTTTGTTTTGCTATTCATATGCGGACTGAAACTTTAGGGCCTTTACTCAAAAGGAAGATCAAAGCTGCGGCTGATCGAGGCTGCCGGTATGTTGATGCCGCCCCCATCTTCTAAATGCCTCTACAAGCACAAGGCCACGCGCCGAGCTGGGTGGTGATCTTTTAATGAATATGGTATATTTTCTTAATCCACAAAACATGCCTTGATTTTTCTCTCGTTTATTGTCGGTTTTTTCTATGCTTGCCAAAAGTTTACAACAACAACAACAACAACCAAGCCTTTCAGTCCCAAACAAGTTGGGGTAGGCTAGAGTTGAAACCCATAAGATCTCGAAGCCAAAAGTTTAGAAACACCAAATTCGTTTGCTTACAATCATCATACAGTAATGTTCATCTACTCCGGTTCCCCTAACCCAACAAAAAATGATGTTAATTACGATTTTTAGATTAAAAGAGCACCATTAGGCGCTGTTAATTACGACTTTGAGATTATAATGTCATTTGCAATTGTTAATTACAATTTTGAGACAAATGGTTAGTTTAACCTCGATCTCTTACGCTCTCCATTTATCCCAACCGAACAAAAATTTAACCATTCCATTCCTGCGAAATGGAACCATTCCATTCCATTCCACGGCTGTTTCGAGAACCAAACACACCCTTGCATTGTTGTGAGCTGTTGTCCATACACGGCCATACCCTTCCACTTACATCCGGCACTATATGCATCGATCTGTCTCGAGTCATTCAATATCAGCTTGCTGAGATCTGTTCCCATTCTTATGCGAGGCTGAAGCTGCTGCGCCTTTACTCAAGTGGATGCAAAATGAGGCTAATGAGGCTGCTTGTGAGGACGATGGTGCCGGCACCATCTTAGAAAACCTCTACAAGCACGAGGCCATGGGCCGAGTTGGGTGGTGACCTTTTAATGAATACGGTATATTTTCTTAATCCACATACATGATTTCATTATTATACTGTTTAATTACTTGTTGGCTTTGTCTAATGCTTACCAAAAGTTCAGAAACACTGCGTTTGCTTACAATCATCATACACTAATTTTTCACTTTTCAGTCTGTCTCATCCAGTATATAAACTGTTGATTTCCATTGGCTTCTTTTGTAATCATTTGCATTGTTGTCAACTGTTCTCTATTGACATAGGCATCCCAAATGGGCCTGCTAAAGATAGTACCCGGGGTTTAATGGAGGCCCACTACCAGAAGAATAAGAAGATTCGAGAGCCCAAGATATATTAAGGAAAGTAGAGTTGTAATAGGAAGTGTTATTTGTAATCTGGCGGGATGAGTTAGAAACCGTCCCGGACTACGTAACTTGTACAAAACGAAACCCTCGGCTCCACCTCTTATATAAAGGGGGAGTCGAGGGACGAGGAGATCATCGAATCGTTGTTCACAAACCCTAGTTTTCATAATCGTCGAGTACTTTTCGGCTGAAACCTTCGAGATATACTTGCCCTCTACTTCTAACTAAACCCTAGCCTATAACCTGTAGGCATTGACAAGTTGATACCTTGTCAATTGGCGCCGTCTGTGGGAACTAGAGGCGTAAGGATACGATCTCGATGGCACGTTCAAGATCTTCGACATCGTCAACCGGAAGCAACACAATGGATCGAGGTAAACGGATCGCTGCTGGTCTTGTCGATTTTGTTCCTCACCCACCCTCCCGTTTGGATGCATATGCGTATCTGGCGGAGCCCATGGAGATGACGTTCGGAAGGTTTCACTTTCGCGTCGAGAAGGAAGGATCGTATCGTGTCGAAATTCCGATTTCGTCGGGATCGTCGGCGGTCGATTCCGATTTTCCAAACTATACATCGTCAACCGAGTCAGGAGAAGAAGAAACTTCGGAAACACGTTACGTCAGCACCAGAGCAAGAGAGAAACTCGCCAAGATCTTCGACGACATATCGTTCGAGTCATCTGCGGACTCATATATAAGCGAGGACTCAAGCGATGTCGACAGTTGCGACTTCATCGACAAATCTATCACAGTGGGCAAGGTCTTCATCAATCTCAACAATGATGTCACCAAACCTAACATAGATCTGAGTACAAAATATCATCAGATTTATGCCATTGAAAATCAAGAGGAAACATCAGAGGCTTTCGACGATTTGGGTAATCCCTATGTCGATCCCTCGGATCTAAGGAGAGGTATGGGCACTAAATATGTCGGGCCCACACCGCGCGTCGAGTTCAACTTCCACAAACAGCACTGGGATAGAGCTGCAAAAGCTTTAGATGGTTCGGAGCCAATGACGACAACGCTGCTACGGTCCAGGAATTGCAAGCTTATCAATATAGGCTCGCACGAGCTGCCGGAGAAGTGGAAAAAGAGACAGGCTGAGTTGAACGGGAGAAAGGAAGCGGCACGCATCCCGGCGGGGAGAAGGGCGGATCTAAGTCGACAATCTAGAACCTCGGGAGATAGTCATAGAGAAGCTCGGAACAGAGCAAGGTCCAGATTGCAACACATACCGAAGGAGAAAGAGAGTACCTGGTTCAAAATCTCGACATGTCTTTTATGTCGATAGACACAAGAGGGAATATTATTCCTAAAACACCGGAAAGCTGGGTATATGGCGACACAAGCCTTTATCCTTGCATCCGAGGCCACCTCCGGGAGATCCAAGGGAGGCTTTGTACAATATGGCGATAGCGAGGACAAGAAGTCATGGGAACGGCGTTTGTATCAACACCACCGAGAAGGAGGCTGCAAGGCAAAATAGTCCACGACCTACGGCGGCGACGGCGGCAAACGTCGAAGGACCAAGTGGAGCAAGAGATACGGCAGCACAAGCAAGGGTAGACAGAGCATGGCAAGGCAGAAGGGAACATCGACAATCCCCAGAACTAAAGGACGAGGATATGTGCGGCTTGCCATGCTTCACAAGGAGAGTACGAAAAACTCGAGTCCCTTCGGGATTTAAGTTGCCTGATCACTTCAAAAAATTCGACGGCCTGCAAGATCCAGAGGATTGGTTAGTTGATTACCTCGAGACAGTGAAGTTAACTGGAGGGACTAGGGCAACAGCCATGCAAAGTATTCAGGTGCACTTAAGTGGAGCTGCACGATCTTGGATCAAGAAGCTTCCTCCAGGATCTATCGACGAGTTGGGAAAGTTTCGAGGACGTATTCGTCAAAAACTTCAGATCCACGTGCAAAAAACCTGCGTCATTAGAAGAGTTGAGAGCATGTCGACAAAAACCAGATGAGTCAATGAGAAAGTACATCCAAAGGTGGAACATCATAAAAAACTCGGCGAGAAAATATATACGACGAAAGAGCAATAGATGCGTTTGTCGCGGGGATTAGGCGTGGAGATTTTGTCGAGGACTTGGGAAGGACCAATCCAAAGACGAGTATCCGCGTTAATGGAGATAGCAAACGAGATGGGCGGACGGAGAAGATGCTGTCCACAACAAACGGCACGGGTCACCATAGGAGGACCGTGGTCGAAATTATCAATCGAGGCGACGATTTCCTCGGCGATGCCGAACTATGACGCCCCGGGGCAAATTTCGGCGGGATTTCGGGCAAACACGGGAGGAAACAATAGAGATGATTATCGGAGAAGCAATGAGCGGCGAGCGATAATAGGGACGACTCCCGCAATAGGCAAAATAGCGGGCCAAGGTTTCCAAGGCCTTTCGTGTCCCCAGAAGAAATGCTTGAACGGACCGTGCGAGATGCATTTTTCCTCGACAGCAACGGAAAAAGACGGTCGGGGCACTGCGAGAAGAGCGTCGAAATTTTCGGGCAATGTTCGGATATGCGAGAAACGCTCACGCTCGAGCGGCACGAGAGAAATCCTCGGGAGCCCGGGAGCGAGGTTCACCTACCACCACCTCCCGCGATTACGGATGACAATCGGCATCGGCTCGAGAATAGCGGCGGCACCTCCACCACCACCTTATGTCGATCCTAACTCAAACGGAGCGGTGTCGATGATTCAGAAGGGAAGGCCGTCCAACAGAACTCAAAAAGTAATCTCGAGACAGGTGTTCATGGCGGAGAAAATGCCTCCACCAACGGTTGAGTACCTCAATTGGTCGGGGCAAGACATCGGCTTCACCATAGCGGATCATCCGCGGCAAGTTCCTCGACCGGGGCGGTCGGCACTTATTCGCCGGCGGTTATTGCGGGATTTGATGTTTCTCGAGTATTCATAGATGGTGGCAGCAGCTTAAATCTTATGTACGCAGATACATTGAGGAAGATGAACATATCCTTAGCAAATTTGAAGCCAACGGACACAAGGTTCCACGGCATCACACCAGAGAAACCAAGTTATCCATTGGGGAAGATAAATCTCGACGTGCAGTTTGGAACTCGAGAAAATTATAGAATCGAGAAGCTGGAATTTGAAGTCGTGGATTTTCCATCGCAATACCACGCTTTGTTGGGACGACCAGCATACGCTAGGTTTATGGCGGTACCACACTATACATACCTGTTGTGGAGATTGCCTGGACCAAAGGGACCAATCACAGTTAAAGGAAGCTTCGCCTTAGCCAATAAATGCGACAAGAATTTTCATCGGTTATCAGAAACTTTCGGGATGCAAGCTGAGTATTTGGCGTAAAAAATTATGACTGATTACGACGTACTGCCAGACGTTGGAAGGCCAAATAAAGAATCAACTTTCAATACTGAGAAAAATTCAAAGGAGGTGCAGATTCACCCGACAGACCGAAAAAGACGACATCTATCGCAAACAACATGGATATCGCATAGGAAAGCGCGCTCGTCGAGTTCCTCCGTGAGAAGCTGGAAAATCTTCGCATGGTGTCCAGGTGACATGCCGGGAATACCCGGGGAACTTGCCGAGCACCACCTAAATTTGGATCCATCGACGAGACCAATCAAACAACCTTTGCGGCGTTTTTCGGAACCAAACCGCAAAGCTATCTTTATCGAGAAATCAATCGACTACAGGAAGCTGGTTTTATCAAAGAGATATTCACGGAAGCCACATGGGTAGCAAATCCTGTGATGGTGCCAAAGAAAAACACTAAGGTCCTTCGCATGTGCGTCGACTTTACGTGTCTCAATAAACATTGTCCAAAGGATCACTTTCCCCTCCCGAGGATCGATCAAATTATCGACTCCACGGCTGGATGCGAAACGTCTTTCCTTCTGGACGCATATTGCGGTTACAACCAGATCAGATTGAAAAGAAGAAGATGAAGTAAAGACAGCGTTTATTACACCATATGGCGTGTTTTGTTACAGAACAATGCCCTTTGGTCTAAAAAACGCGGGAGCAACATATTAGAGGATGATGCAGAAGTGTTTGGCGACACAGATTGGGAAAAACATGCAAGTATACATCGACGACGTCGTCATAACATCAAAAGAGGGGACAACACTGATCGAGGACCTCAAGGAAACTTTTGACAACCTCAACAAATTCTGCACTGAAGTTGAACCCGACGAAGTGTTCCTTTGGCGTTCCAGCGAGGAGAACTCCTGGGGTTTCTAGTCTCGGCAAGAGGGATTGAAGCAAATCCCGATAAAATACAAGCTATCGTAACAATGAGAAAGCCAACAAAGTTGAAAGAAATACAACGACTAGCTGGGCGAGTCGCGGCTTTGAGCAGATTCGTCGCCAGGCTAGGAGAAAAAGCGTTACCATTCTATGCTTTGATAAAGCAAGGAGACAAATTCCAGTGGAACGAAGAAGCCAACAGAGCCTTCGAAGATTTGAAGCGCAAAATCTCGACACCACCAATTTTGGTGGCGTCGAAGGAAAAGGAACCTCTCCTGCTATATATCGCAGCCACGCCCCAAGTGGTGAGCACGGTGCTAGTTGTCGAAAGAGAAGAAGAAGGAAAACTTCACGGAGTACGAGAGGCCGGTATACTTCGTCGGCGAAGTTTTATCGCCATCAAAACAAAGGTACCCTCGGTACCGAGAAGCTAGCATACGGAGTGTTCACAACGGCACGAAAATTGCGCCACTATTTTTCGGCACACCCGATCATAGTAGTCAACGAAGCTCCCTTGTCAAATATACTAAACAATCCGGAAGCTACGGGTCGTGTCTCCCTTTGGGGAATAGAACTTTCCCCTCGGGACATCACGTATGAAAAAAGAAAAGCAATCAAGTCGCAAGTTACTGCCGGACTTCATCGCGAGTGGATGGAGCTGCAAAACACAGGACCCCCCAGACTTGTCGAGAACCTGGACCATGAATTTCGACGGGTCCAAGAGAGTAGAAGGAGCTGGCGCAGGAGTAGTACTTATATCACCTGAAGGCGATAAGTTGAAGTACATCCTTCGGATGACGTTCCCTAACGCATCTAACAATGAAGCAGAATATGAAGCTCTAATACACGGAATGAAGATGGCAAAAGCTTGCGGTGCAACTCGACTAAAAATCTTTGGCGACTCACAATTGGTGGCTCAGCAAGTTATGAACCAATGTGATGCAGTCAATGATAGCATGGTAGCATACAAGGAGGTGTATAATGAACTCGAGAAGCTATTTGATGGATGCGAAGTAAATCACATCAGTAGATTGAGCAATGATGAAGGCGACGTCCTCGCAAACATCGGGTCGCAATGCCTCCCAATTCCGCCAGGAGTATTTTGGGAAGAAATAGCGGAGAGATCTACGAAGCCAAAAAGGGTGCCAAAAAAAGCAAAGGAAGAGAAAACTTCGACACCCCTCACAGAAACCACGGAGGATGAAGAGGAACAAGAGCTGGTGATGATGGTACAAGTTCCTTGGATGCAAGCATATATATCATACATCCTCAGGAATGAAACACCCGATGATCCAGTTGAGGCAAGGCGAGTAATTCGACGCTCCAAAGCTTTCACGGTGATCAAAGAAGAATTGTACAAGCGGAGTATTTCAGGCGTCCTGCAAAGGTGTGTCACACCCGAAGAAGGAAAAATAATTCTAAAGGATGTACACGAAGGAATATGCGGCCACCACGCGAGTAGTCGAGCCATTGCAGCCAAGGTTTTCGGGCGGGATTCTGCTTGGTTGACGGCAATCGAGGATGCCAAAGAAATAGTAAGGACTTGTGATGCGTGTCAAAGGTTTGCCGCAAAACCTCACTCTCCGGCAGCGAGAACTAACACCAATACCATTGTCGTGGCCCTTTGCACAATGGGGACTCGATATGGTGGGCAAGTTACACAAATCGTGGCCAGGGAGGAAAGGAATACATGCTAGTAGGCTGTCGACAAATTTACAAAGTGGATAGAAGCGAAGCCGATAAATTCGCCGAGATGGAGCATCCGCGATAAAATTCATAAAAGGCCTCGTCTTCAGATTTGGAGTGCCTCACGGCATCGTCACGGACAATGGCGGTAACTTTACATCCACGAATTCAAAGATTATTGCAAAGAAGTGGGTATCAAGCTGCACTTTGCGTCGGTTGCACATCCTCAAACCAACGGGCAAGTCGAGAAAGCCAATGGCATCATACGCAATGGCATCAAGAAACGCTGTTGGGACCACTGGAAAAAGCTCGACATACCTGGCCAGAAGAATTACCAAGTGTGTTGTGGAGCATCCGAACAACACCAAATACGGCGACACAAGAGACCCCGTTTTTCTGGTCCATGGAGCGGAGGCGGTACTACCAATAGAAATAGAGCACGACTCCCCTAGAGTCACGGAGTATAATGAAGAAGCTGCCAAGATAGCATTGGAAGACGACGTAGACGCACTCGACGAAGCTCGAGACGAAGTATTATCAAGGGTAACCAAATACCAACGGGACTTGAAGAATTACCACGGTCGACGTTTGCGGCCAAGATCTTTTCGAGGTGGGAGACCTAGTTCTTCGGCTCACGCAAAAAAGTCATGAAAAACTCGAGTCACCATGGCTTGGCCCTTATATTGTCACGAAGTAATCGGAGGAGGAGCATACGGGATAAAGGACAAGAAGACGAGGGGTGGAGGAGCAAAACCCACGGAACGTGGCGCAACTCGGGCGGTTCTACGCCTAGAGCTAAAATATAGTCCTTGTAAAACTTCAATGTCTTGAAACGCCCGCGAGTTTTCGAGACGCACTCTTTTCCTTTTTCGGGGCACCGAGTGGGGCCGGGAAAGGTTTTTAATGAGGCGGGCTCGCGGTGCTGCAATATAATAAAGATAGTGTCAATACAATTTTTTCTTTCTCGACATTCTCAAATCTCCGACCCGACGAATTTCAATATAGTTCCTCGCATAAAGAAAAGCCTCGCCCTGGTAGTAAAATACCTCGTGAGTCAATAGAAATACAAAATAGTACTAAATAAAGAAGCTCGGGGGCTGATATTCGCCAAAACTACATATTATTGCCTTGGTTCAAAACCTCGCATTATACAAATACAGTGAATAGCCACCGAAAACACTCGGGGGCTAGACAAATATAGAAATATGATGTTTGCTGCACAATACAATCACAATCATAATTTACAAGGAGGAATTGTCTACCAAAGGAAAATAATCAGTCATGATTCAATATATCATCAAGGGTAACTCTGTTCTCTTCAGGAGCAGCGCCAAGAAAATCAGCATAATGACCGTCGCAAAAAAGTCGGCATCCATCCGAAGAAGGTCTTCAATCATTTCTTCAGCTATAGGCGAAACCTTCGTGTTAATACGATCAACACCAACTCTTCGCCGCTGTACCTTCGCGTGAACCTTTGCAACAACTTGGGTCAAGTCAAGCTTTGAGTGGCAGATCTGAAGCATGATAAGGGCAAATCTGGCGCCAGCTACCAGTTGAGCTTTGACAAAGTCATGGATCCTGTGGGCATCCTTAAATTTCTCCATTAACTCGAGAAGAGTTTTTGGTTGAACGTTCGAGGAAACATAGAGTTATAAACCATAGACAAGGTCTTCGTACGGAAGTCAAGGAAGTCGCGAGTTTGAGAGGCGCGATCCTGAAATCCGACAATTTGGCGGGTCCTCTGCGGGGTAGCCCAAAACGAGAGAACCGTGATCAAGGGAAAGGTTAACAAGGAGGTTTGCCCTAGTATTTACCCTCTCATCTTCGGCAACGGCATCGGTAAAGGAACCTATTAAAACAAAGGAGCGAGAAAGATTTAAGAGACGTAGCATGAAGATGGAAGATATCGAGGGTGAAACAAGCATACCCGACATATCCGCATCGGCTTCATTCATTAACTCGAGCATGAAATTCTCTCGAGCGATCGCCTTCTCAGCCTCGGAAGTAGCAATCTCCCTAGCAACCACGGCCTCGTGAGCTTGTTGAAGTGCAATTTTTTCGGCTTCAGATGACTTACGAGACTTTTCCAACATCACAAGTGTTTGCTTCTTCGCATACTGGAGTTGCTGCCGAAGTTCATCTAATTCTTGCGGCAAGGAATCTTCGGCAGGTGTTGTATCAGCAAAAGCTCTCCTTGAGCGAGAAGAAGGAGGCGAAGTATTGGAAGGACCAGGAGCTGGCGTATAATTGTCAAAAATCAACTGGAAAAAAGAAATATTTCGACATCAATCACTGAGTAAAGATAGATTTCCATTCATTCCCATAATATATACATGTCTATTACAAAAGAAGGACCTTCTAGAGACCTACTGAGCGAGTTATCGCCAAAGAACACTACGGCGACAATACCAAAAAGAAAGAGGTACGCTAAAAAGAAAAAAGCAAAGATGCATTCAACTAGACCTCCGGCCTTGATGAGCTAGGAGTCGAAGATGGTTTGATCCCGAGATAGGCCAGGATTTTCTTCGTGTTGGGCTTAGCTGCCTTAATCAACGACTTCCACCTCAATTGCTCTATCTGCTCAGTGTCGCCAACTTTCGCCCAGTCGATAGTTTGCTGGCTATCGGCAACCAAAGCAACAGTGTTTTCAACGGCGACCTTCATATTCTCATGACGCACCTTCAGCCCAAGATCTTCCGGTGGATCAAAGCACTTGGCCGGATTAAGGAAAGTTGCGGGTTCCTCTTTCTTTGGGAAGAAATAGGGAAAGAGCCGCGACAGACCACTGCATTAGCGTGATCAATGCCTTCGCGTGCCTCTGACCCATGAAACTCGAGGAAAGAAAGGGCGTCGAGAAGAGGATCATCGTCGGGATCTTCAAGTTCAAACTCTTGAGCCGTTCTATCTGTCAAGGAAGAAACTTATTGAGCAACAAACGAGTGCAGAAAAGAAAATATAAGGATATGAAATGGTTCAGATACTTACTGAGAAAGCGGCGACTTTGCGTCCTTATACGCTTAAGGATCGCTTCCTCGCGAGCAGATTGTGCAGTTATATGCTCGCTCAGTGAAGTCTCGGCAGCGTGAAGCCTCCTCCTAAGATCTTCGACACTAGCAGCTTCAGTCTTGGCCTTGTCAGCCTCTGATCTGGCTTGAACAACATCTAATTCAGCTTTCTTACAAGCCTCTTCACTTTGCTCTAATTTTTGAGTAAGTGCATTGGCACGCTCGTTGATAGCCGCCAATTTTTCTGCCAAGAAAGATAAAACTTCGTTAAAATATCGACAACAAAGGAGTAATGAGTAATGGTAAAAAGAAAGCAGCAAGGCATTACCTTCGGTTTGGTTAGCATATTCACGATACCCAATGAATTGAGCACCGATGCGAATAAGCTCTTTGATCATGGGCTGTTAAGAAAAGAAAGGGACAAAGCAAGAAAATTTCGGTATGAGAAAAATATAATGGCATTCAGAAGCAAACAGAGGAAGTACAGACGGTGACAAGAGTATGGAGAACTTACATCATCCAAGAGAGGGTTCGAAGAGCTACTCAATTGGAGACTCGGCTCCGGAATTGCTTCAGTCCTTGCCCTTTTCGGCGAAGGGACAAGGGGGCTCGAAGGAGGAGTAGATGTACCGACGTTTTGTTGAGGAGGCGAGGATTCTTCTCCTTCAACTGGCTTTTCCGAAATAACTAGAGTATGTGACGTACTTGTTCGAGCAGCCACATCCAAAGTTGGTGTTTCTTCATCATCATCACTGGGGAAAAAGAGGTGGCAGCATAAAAAGCAAGGCAAACAAAATTCTTCGAATAGAAAAATAAAAAAAAGACAGGGAACTCACGAACTGATGAGACTCTCGAGATATGGGTCATACGCTGCCTTTCGCGGTGAAGGAGCAACTTCTTCGGGTTGGGAGGTCCCGGAATCCTCGACATCACTCCTTTTCCTTTTGTTCTTGGGAGAAACGGCGGGAGGAGGAGATTGTGCTTGATGTGGTACCTTCGGAGGCAGCATCCTTTTCAATAGATCCCGCAGATTTTCGAGAATCTGCGGGTTCATTCCACAAAAGAGGGGCCTCCTGGTTGTCATCGGCAATAACGACCCTTTCTTCGACATCTCCACCTTCAGGAAGAGGAGGAAGGGAAGCCATAGTAGGATGATTCTGCAGAAAAATAACGACAAAAGAAAAATTAGAGAGATATCAATACAAAAGTAAAAATTCGAGAAGACGAAATACCTTGGGGAGAGGATTGGTAGAGCTGTATGGTTCCACGCGGCACGAGGAAGGAATAGGATCCCTCTTGCTCAGCGAGGAAATTCTTCGAATCAGCTTCTCCAAGTCCTTCACAGAAAGATCATTGGAGAGCCTATTGGCGTCATTTTCACCAGCATACGTCCAAAGGGGATTTTTGCGAGCCTGAAGAGGCTGCACTCTAATCCTAAGAAAGTAGGCAGTGATTTGAACGCCAGACGGTTCTTTGCCTCGAGTATTTTGAAGCCGATGAATACGAGACATAAGTGCTTACGTCGCCTTTTTCTCTTCTTCGGAAGCCTCGGCATCCCGGGAGCGGCGGCGTTGAATTTTGGCACTTCCGTCAAAAGGGACTATGTTGTGCTCCACAGAATTGGCACTTTCTTCGTGTATGTAGAGCCACCTTTTGCGCCATCCTTGGACGAGAATCGGGAAATTTGACGTCGAAGTAATCAACGTCGGTTCGGACACGGATAACAACACCACCTATGTTATAAGTGGCGTTGTGGGAGCCATTGCGGCGGAGGCGAGAAAATGCGTTTCCACAAAATCCAATTAGGAGGGATTCCAAGGAAGCATTCGCACGGCGTGATAAAAATGGAAATATGGAGGATGGAATTGGGGGTCGGCTGGTGCGAGCTGAATCCCGTAGACAAAGAGAAGACCGCGGAGGAAATCATGGATTGGGGTAGAAAGGCCGCGGATGAGATGATCAACGAAACTAACCCGGTATTCCATTGGAGGGTTTGGGTAGCTTTCTTCGGCTGGGAAAGCGGATGGCGTCTTCTTTCTTCATCAAGCCAAGCCTCTTCGGCATGTTGACGTCTTGGTTGGAGATTTTAGATCTCTCCCACTCAAGATCTTCGGCGGCCATCTTGGATTCTGGAGTACGTGGCGAGTGAGTCGCGTGCGCGGTGGCATCAACGGCCTTGGAAAAAGCAATGCTTGTGCGTGCGGAAGATCAAACGAGTTGGGCGCAAGGGAAGTTTTTGCGAGAGGGGAACGGATGTGCGGCGCAAGCGAAGAAGTGGACCGAGGTTGAAGAAAGGTTTATATAGGATTCGGGAGAAGTAATGCACCGTTGGATGAAGAAATCGTGTGGTGAAAAAAGATCTAGTAGATAAAAGGGTAAAAAGGTATTTTTGCGAGGTGGAATAGCACAGGCGTTACCGTACGTGCGCCAGGAAAAGCGGAGGACGTGTGTCCCCCATTTGCACGACGTGTCAACGTGGTGGGAACAATGGACCCACAAGGCAGAAAAATCCCGACTATTAATAAAGATGAAGTGAATTTGACAAAGGAAAGTATGTCGACAAGAAAAATAAAAGGAGAATGGCGACAGGAGAATTTATTTGAATACTTCGGGAGCCTTTGGTCAAATACAAGTTTTTGCCCAAATGCTCGGGGGCTACTTCGATAAAAGTAAAATGGCAATATAGAAATTGCGGGAGCCTACAACCAAGCACAAGTTCGTGGCTGTAGCCTCGGGGGCTACTCCCATCGGGAGCGCTGTTCGCGCACCCGAGAGATAAAAAAAAACAAAAAAAAAGAGAAAATCGGGAAATAATGACAATATAGCGACAAGGTGGACTAAAATGTTGAGCCTACAACCAAGCACAAGTTCTTGGCTGTAGCCTTCGGGGGCTACTCCCATCGGGAACGCTGTTCGCGTGCCCGATGAAATTAAAAAAGGAAAAGGAAGAAAGATAGAAAAGCAAGAGAGTATATTTCGAGTTATAATTAACTCTACATATACTCCCATCGGGAGATTAATATAAGTCATATTTGACTCGATAAAATGTGCCATTCCAACAGCTGGAAAAGCACTCGACAATATATTCTCAGAACGCCAAAGTTGCGATCAATTTCTGAATGCCGCAAATTTGCGAAGGTAAGACCCCAGATCCGTTCTGCTGGGCGTGGCATCGCCGAAGGCTGCGCTCTGCTACTTTTATCCGTATCAACGGATACGAAGAAAAATCCTAACGGACGCGTTAGGTACTCGATAAATTTGATCGGGACTCGACGAGAATGGTAAGACCTTAAGCGGCACTGTCGAAGTTTGCACCGGTATCCCGAGATCATGTCCAGGGACGTGATCTTGAAGTAGGTTTTTGCGGATTGCCACTAGAGCAGTTAACTAGTACCTGATCCGTCAGATGAACTAGCCCCAATTACCATTATCCCTGTACAAAATAGAATTTTATATGGAGAAATATAAAAGAGTTAAAGCTCTCAAATAAAAATAAACAGTGGAGATTTTCCCTGACTCTACGATTCAAGCAAAATCTCGGGGGCTATCGACATAGGCATCCCAAATGGGCCTGCTAAAGATAGTACCCGGGGTTTAATGGAGGCCCACTACCCGAAGAATAAGAAGATTCGAGAGCCCAAGATATATTAAGGAAAGTAGAGTTGTAATAGGAAGTGTTATTTGTAATCCGGCGGGATGAGTTAGAAACCGTCCCGGACTACGTAACTTGTACAAAACGAAACCCTCGGCTCCGCCTCCTATATAAAGGGGAGTCGAGGGACGAAGAGATCATCGAATCATTGTTCACAAACCCTAGTTTTCATAATCGTCGAGTACTTTTCGGCTGAAACCTTCGAGATCTACTTGCCCTCTACTTCTAACTAAACCCTAGCCTATAACCCGTAGGCATTGACAAGTTGATACCTTGTCATCTATGCACAACCCTATTCTTCCACTTACACCCGCACTATTTGCATCAGTCTATCTCATAGATTTATTAAATATCAATGATGAGTTCTGTTGCTATTCATATGCAGGATGAAACTTCTGTGCCTCTACTCAAATGGATAAAAAATGATCCCGATGAGGTCTGTCGTGAAGACGATGGTGCCGCCACCATCTTCTGAAAACCTCCTCAAGCACAAGGCCACGGGCCAGCTGGGTGGTACCCTTTTCGGTAAGCATGTATATTTTCTTAATCCTCATACATGATTTGATTTTTGTCTGTTTATTGCCGGCTTTGTCTAATGCTTACCAATAGTTCGAAACACACACACCTATTCTTACACTTACATCCAGCACTATATGCATCAGTGTCTCATAGATTCATTTTATATATCACTGCTGATGTCTGTTGCTCTTCAATTTTCATATGCAGACTGAAACTGCTAACCCTTCATTGGTCAAAAGGATTGCAACTGCTGCTGATGAGGCATCCGCAGAGGCTGCCACCAAGTTACTTGTCAGCCCCACCTTCTGGATGCTTATATAAGCTCAAGTCCAAGGACCAGTCGGGCCGTAACCATCCAAGGGTTCGGGTATATTTTCTTAAGCCACATATACATGCCATGATTTATGTCTGATATTATCACCGGCTCTGTCTAATGCTTTTTGGAATTCGGAAACACCAAATTAGCATGCTTATATTCATCATACACTAATTTTTCACTGTTCAGTTTGTAACATAGTGTTATGCACTCGCTTGTCAACATTTGCATTGCTCTGAACTATGCACTTTACACAACCTAATTCTTCCACTTACATTCAGCGCTACGCACCAGTAGTACCTCCCATGTTTCCTTCACCATCCCGATGCCGAGCTTGCGGGAATATGGCGGGCCCATGTACATACCCCGCATATAACACCTCCTATGGCTCTATCTACCTTTCTAGTAGCTCCTTCACGGAGTTACAGGTATGTATTCTCAGTGGTTTAGCATGAATTGGCATATAGTAAAGTCTTGTTTTTAGTCTTTCTGCTTCTTACATTTGTATCAATTTTCACATGCAGTCGTACCTTGTGAACTTCGTCCTATGATTAACCGGATGTGTCCGCATGAAGGGTCTTTCACTATGCATGGCAATGGCAAATTGATGAACACCTACACGGTCTATGAGGTGTATGTCTACAAGACGCAGGCCATCACATATTTGTATGGACATGATTGGAGAAAGTTTGCTTTTGACTACGGTCTGAAGAAGGGCGACGAGCCGAGGATCGAAACTCAAACGGGCAGATATACGTAATCGCTTACGTAGTTGGAGACACTTCCAAATATATAATATGTAACTTTTTTCTACTCATATCTTTTGATAACCGTTACGAGCGGTTGTTCTAAACCATTCCCTCTGTTCTAGCTTGCTGGGTTTAACATGATCAAAGCTGCGGATCCCCCGATGGAACATGAGCGGATGTCACAAAGGGCAACCACACCAAGCACCGGCACCGACTTCCCACTCTCCCCGCATCAGCACCGGTTCCTGTACCAGCTCCGTTTATCGCATCTACCCAGCAGTCCCCTACATCAGCATTGGTTCCCGTAGAGGCCCCATATACTACACCCGCCCAGCGAGGCTCTCGCATCGACGACCGGTTCCTCTAGCCGCACCGTTCATCGCACCCGCCCAACAGTCTCCCGCATCGGCACCGGTTCCTCTAGAGGCACCGTTTACCGCACCTGCCCGGCCAGTCTCCCGCATCGGCACCAGCTCGTGTACCAGCCCAGGCTCCCGCACCTCGCCCCAGCCGGATCACCGAGGTCTCAGCTCATTGATGTGGCCACCCGTTTGGTGACCAGGACGCATCCGAAGGCTATGTTCGTGAGTATATGACAAGCATAACCGCTCTTATCTTGATGTCTTCTCTCGCTCAAAGTCTCACATGGTTCAGGTGCATTGGTGCCATTGACTAATTTTTGGTGGTATCTCTTGCTTTGAATCAGAAATTGCCTAAAAGTATCGCCAAGGATCTCAATGCTGGCCGAAGGGGCAAGATTTCCCTCGTCATGGAGAGTGAAGGTCTCACCGTGGAGGGACGGTACTCCGTCGGTCCCACGGATGGCCGCTTGGCTGTTACTTCCGGTGGAAAAAGTTCATTGACGGTGCCAAACTTCGCATTGGATCAAAGTTGAAGGTCAAGATCTTTCGATGCCGCCGTGACATGCTGGTCATAAAGTTCGCGGTTGTCTAGTTCTCGTTGCCCCATGAGCCCTTAGCAAATGCATTTGTAGTTATACTTATATAAGGTTATCTTATCCGAACTGCTAATTAATTGTATGGGTGGTAAAACTCCGGCAAGCTTTTGCTCTTAGCAAGTATGTATGTATGATCGGCTATTATGATAACTAATGTTTGTGTTCATCTTAATTTGCATTTCCGTTTTAGAAAAAAACTTAATTTCTATTTTGGCTGACCTGTTAGAGAACTATCGATTGAACCCACAACATGATTCAAATAGATTCATTACACCGAGCCACATGTCTTGACCTTGCTATACACTACTTCCATTAATCGGTGCAAGAAGGCTTACCCGAGCCGCTCGAACCATGGCAGATTCGAATCCACCTTATCTATCTAGAAATACAACCTTTGCAGTAAAGAGGATTTGCGAGTATGGGGAGGCCGACATTGGGGACCCATGAGCCAACAGCGTCGTCAACGTTTTAAAGGTGGCAGGAGATCGAAAGAAAAATAAGCCAAAAATCAGTTGGTAAACAAATTCAAGAAAAGAAACATTTACCTTTCTGAGAGGATGACATGCGGGACCCATGAGGCAGAAGCATCCTCAACTATTTCAAGGCGGCAGGGGATCAAAAGAAAAAAAGGAAATAGCCAGAAATTAATTAGGGTCAAAAATAAATCCATCAAAGGAAACTTTTATTGTTCATAGAGGATGACATGTGGGACCGACTTGCCGACTGCGTCGTCATCGTTTCAAAGGGGGCAGGGGATCAAAAGAAAAAGGCAAATAGCCAGAAATTAGGGAAAAAAATAAATCCAACAAAGGAAACTTTTATTGTTCATAGAGGATGACATACGGGACCCATGAGCCACAGCCTTCCTCAACGTTTCAAAGTCGGCATGAGATTGAAAGAAAAAGGCAAGTGACATAATATCAGGAGCCAAAAATAATCCAAGAAAAGAAACTTTATTGTACATAGAGGATGACATGCGGGTCCCATTTTATAGCAGCGGTCTCAACGCTTCCAAGGCGGCACAGGACCGAAAGAAAAATGAAGTAGCCATAAATCGTGGTGTGAAAAAAAATCCAAGAAAAGAAAGATTTCAATTGGGTCAGTATCTGGACATCTGGGCCTTCGAACTATCCTGCTGGGCCTTTTGACTCGTACAATTTCAGCCCACTCCAAAACAGGAAAGGTCGAATTTTTCTCAAAAAAAAAACAGGAAAGTCCTATGCTTCGCAAAAACAAAAAACAAGGAGATTCAACATATAAGTTTGTTTATGTAGATATAAAGATTTAATTTATCCGTTTGCAATAGCTCAGAGCGAAATACAACGTTTATTGTCTGCAAAATAAAATATCACATGTTTCTTGTACGGGGAGGCTGACATCGGGGACCCATGAGCCAGCAACGTCGTCAACGTTTCAAAGGCGGCAAGGGATCGAAAATAAAAAAAAAGCCAAAAATCAGTTGGTAAAAAAATACAAGAAAAGAAAACATTTATCGTTCTGAGAGGATGACATGCGGGACCCATGAGGCAGCAGCATCCTCAACGTTTCAAAGTCGGCATGAGATCGAAAAAAAAAGCCAAGTGACATAATATCAGGAGCCAAAAATAATCCAAGAAAAGAAACTTTATTGTACATAGAGGATGACATGCGGGTCCCATTTTGTAGCAGCGGTCTCAACGTTTCCAAGGCGGCACAGGACCAAAAGAAAAATGAGGCAAGCAAGCATTCTCAACAATTCCAAGGCGGCAGGGGATCAAAAGAAAAAAAAAGGAAATAGCCAGAAATTAATTAGGGATCAAAAATAAATCCACCAAAGGAAACTTTTATTGTTCATAGAGGATGACATGTGGGACCGACCTGCCAACAGCGCCCTCATCGTTTCAAAGGGGGCAGGCCGGGGATCAAAAGAAAAAGGCAAATAGCCAGAAATTAGGGGTCAAAAATAACTCCAAGAAAGGAAACTTTTATTGTTCGTAGAGGATGACATGCGGGACCCATGAGCCAGGAGCTTACTCAACGTTTCAAAGGTGGCATGAGATCGAAAGAAAAAGGCAAGTGACCAAATATCAGGAGCCAAAAATAATCCAAGATTTATTGTACATAGAGGATGACATGTGGGCCCCATTTTGCAGCAGCGGTCTCAATGTTTGTAATGCGGCTTGAGATCAAAAGAAAAAGAAAGTAGCTAGTAATTAGGGGGTGAAAAAAAATCCAAGAAAAGAAAGTTGATGGACATAGAGGATGACATGCGGGTCCCTTGAGCCAACAGCTTACTCAACGTTTCAAAGGGGCAGGGGATCAAAAGAAAAAGGCAAGCCAAAAATCAGAGGGTGAAAAAAAATCCAACAAAGAAAACTTTTATAGCACATAGAGGATGACATGCGGGTCCCATGAGCCAGCAGGTCTCTCAACGTTTCAAACGTGGCATGAGATCGAAAGAAAAAGGCAAGTGAAAAAATATCAGGAGCCAAAAATAATTCAAGAAAAGAAAGTTTTATAGTACATAGAGGATGACATGCGGGTCCCATTTAGCAGACAGCGGTATCACCGTTTGAGAGGCGGCAGGGGATCGAAAGAAAAAGGCAAGTGAAAAAATATGAGCAGCCAAAAATAATTCAAGAAAAGAAAGTTTTATAGTACATAGAGGATGACATGCGGGTCCGATTTAGCAGAAGCGGTATCACCGTTTGAGAGGCGGCAGGGGATCAAAAGAAAAAAGAAATTGCCAAAAATCAGAGGGTGAAAAAAAACCAAGAAAATGAACTTTTATAGTACATAGAGGATGACATGCGGGTCCCATGAGCCTGCAGGTTCCTCAACGTTTCAAACGTGGCATGAGATCGAAAGAAAAAGGTAAGTGACCAAATATGAGGTGCCAAAAATAATTCAAGAAAAGAAAGTTTTATAGTACATAGAGGATGACATGCGGGTCCCGAGTTAGCAGCAGCGGTATCACCGTTTGAGAGGCGGCAGGGGATCGAAAGAAAAAGGCAAGTGACCAAATTTGAGGTGCCAAAAAAAACTCCAAGAAAAGAAAGTTTTATAGTACATAGAGGATGACATGCGGGTCCCATTTAGCAAGCAGCGGTATCACCGTTTGAGAGGCGGCAGGGATCAAAAGAAAAAGGTAAGTGACCAAATATGAGGTGCCAAAAATAATTCAAGAAAAGAAAGTTTTATAGTGCATAGAGGATGACATGCGGGTCCCGAGCTAGCAGCAGCGGTATCACCGTTTGAGAGGCGGCAGGGGATCGAAAGAAAAAGGCAAGTGACCAAATTTGAGGTGCCAAAAAAACTCAAGAAAAGAAAGTTGATTGCACATAGAGGATGACATGCGGGTCCCATTTAGCAGACAGCGGTCTCAACGTTTCCAAGGCGGCAAGGGATCAAAAGAAAAAGGAAGTAGCCGTAAATCGTGGGGTCAAAAAAAATCCAAGAATAGAAAGAATTTTGGTTCATAGAGGATGACATGCGGGACCCATGATCCCGCATCGTAAACGGCTCGATCGGAGAACGTTGAACGAGATGGCGCGATCGAGAAAAAAACAATGCCAGAGAGGCTGCCATCTGGGCCCTACATCCCTCGGCGGTGCGGATTTGCGTTGACTCGGCCGGCGAACCCGAGAATTCGTGATGCACCACGTCCCGGGCCACCATACGCGACGTTTTGGCCGCTTTCGTCGGGCTAGGTGGCCTCAAAAACGAGAAAAAAAAGTTTTGACATGCACCACGGAGGGACCAAAATCGTCGGCCATGGTACACCAGCAACCACGGCGCGACTTCAACTTCGTCGGCCATGGCAACTTTTCTTGTAGTGTTCAATATTGGAACTGTGTTAGATGTTTGGTAAGAAAGCGGCATTAAAAGGCTTTAAAATACAAAAAGGTCAAACCAAAACTTCGAACAACATTGGGCAAAATCATATCCCATGCATCTTTTGAATAATGTGTATACTTATTCAAAACGCACCAATTTGAATCCACTCTCTACTATATGTGGAAAAAGAAACCGCAGAGAATGTGAGACATGTTACAAGAGGACTCGAGTAAAGTTTGGACCGAGGAAATCGTGCCTTACTGTACAACATGCATGTCTAACTGAGTAGTAGTAAAAGAGATTTCGGTCAAAATGTACCTAATCAACTGCACATAAAACACTCGAGTTAAGGTCTTAAGTGAGATCCCGCTAAAATCCCACTTCTAATTTGTATTGGCTTTTGTAGTAGTACACAATTTGAGATCAAAACTTACAATAGTTTATGTCCAAACAAACGATAAGTACGAGAAGAAAAACTTAACCACCTCTGTTCTGTTCGACTCTAAGATATTTTCCTTTAATTTTGATTTTGAAATTATGTAATTTAATTTCTGCATTTCAGTACACTTTAATACTCCTGCAAGTGTGTTATTGAAAGGAAAAAAAACGTTTCAGAGGTGTGCTCCTTTTCGTGGATAGCCTGTACAGCATGTTGTTTTTCCGTAAAACTCATCCTTTACATATTTACCACATTCATGGTGATTGAAGATGATTACACGACTTGATTTACTGATCGGTAAAACAAACCAGTTCACCGGTTTTGTGCATCCTAACATTTATGTACTATACATGATGGGCACGGCCATTGAGAACACGCGGTGCTTTGATGATGGCTAATTGTTTTGTCGGTGATGGTCATGTACCGTCTGGAGAGCATGCCAGTTCTGTCTATGTGACCCATGTTCGCGTGTGCCGAAGAGTGATTTGGTGAAGTGCTATGTTCTCAAACCTCAAAGATGCAAAAAGAAGTACTTCCTCCGATCCATATTGTAGGTACATTCACTTTAGCATCAAGTAATATGGATCGGAGGTAAATGATTCGTGATCTCGGAAACTCTGCATTCGGTATCCTGAGTAGAAGCTTTCGCAATGTATACTCAACATGCTACATGCAGATTCAGCATCGCGAGTCATGAACTCTATTCCTCGAGCAAGGGACAGAGGTACATCAGAAAAGGCCACGTCACGCTACAAGCCGGTGCCAGATCGTAGTGTTCAACATCGTAGCTACGTGATGATCTGCCAGTGGTTCGAGCCACACTACAAATGTCCAGATTACCCTACCATCTCAAGAAACAGATTTAACGAATACGTATATTGTTTTGCTCATGGATCGTTCAGGCAAGCAGCTTGTGAAGCTGCCGTTGAAATGCTATGCCTGGGCACGTGCAAAGAAAAGATATGTTCGGTATCATCGTATTTTCCGGTGCTTCCTATTCTAAACTTGTAACAAGTAAAAGGTGAAATTGCTCTGAATATAGCTCATTTTACTAGTCACATAAAAGGATGAAATGCCCCTAGCTGCATAGCATTGACCGAAACTCCTCCATGGCCGTTGAGATATATATATAGTCATTCAAGAGGACCATGAAGGTGTACAAAAGGACCCTTTGGGACAGAAGGATATGGGTTTTAATAACGGAAACATGTTTGATGTTTGGTAAGAAAGCCACGCTGAACTGGGCCGCTGATCCCATATTGGATTACCAAAAACCCCCGTCTCGCTCCTCTCGCCCCCCGCGCGGGCGAGCAGGGGCGAACCCTAGCCGCCGCGCCTCCCAGCCCGTTTCTTCCCCCTCCCTCTCTGCGCCGCCGCCGGCGCGGGCCGCTGGGCGTTGCTTGTGCGGTGCCGGCGGCGGCGGGCGGCCTTTCCCCGCGAGCGCGGAGCCCTGGTGCGGCGCAGGGCGGCCCGTGGCGGTGTACTTCGGCCTTCGGCGGTCTGATGCGGCGGCGTGAGATCCGCGTGTCGGGTGGAAGGAGGCGCAGCGGCGCCGTCGTTGGCAGCGGAGCGGCGGTCGGGAGGGGTGGTGGCGGCATCCGTTCGGCCAAGATCTGGGCCCCTTTCGGGCCCGATCTGGGCTTGGCGGGCTGTAGACCCCTGGTCCGACCTTGCGGTTCCCTGGTGGCGGAAGAGGCTCGTCGGCGGTGGCAGGGTGGTGGCGACGCCATGGCCGGCCTGCGGCAACTTGGCGGCGAGGACTTCACGGGCCTGGTTGGGCTCGGCCGGGCCAGAAGGGGCCTGGTTTGTCCTTGCTGCTTCGTCCGGTCGGCTTCCGTGAAGACCGCAGGTGGTGGTCGTCCGGTGGAGGTTGTTCCCTCCCGCCGGTAGTGGTGTGCTACCCCGGGTCCTGCTGTCTCCCTCTTCTTCCTCTAGGCCTTGCGCCGGTGTCCACGGCGAGACATCGATGAGGACTTCAAGACCGTGGGGGCGTGTGTTGGTGGGCGGTAGGTTGGGGGGAGCTCTTCGAATCGTCCAGGATGGTGGATTTGGGGTTGGGAGAAATCCATGTCGGCTCATCCGACTCTGACACGGTGGCGCCCGAGGGTGCCGCCTTGCCTTCTTGGAGGGCGTCGGATGTACCCCCTTTCCATTTCCTTCCGTGTACCGGGGGAAACCCCAGGAGTTCTCCGGACAGTAGCGGCGTCGTCGTCGCTCTCCTTGTTGAAGGTGCTGTTTTGGTATGCGGCGGTTCGAGGTGCTAGGAGTGTGGTGGAATTCTCCGGAGGACGCAGCGGTTGCAGGGTCTTCATCGTTCTTGTCGAGCTTCCGGTGTCGGCTTTTGTTTTCTTTTCTCTTTCTCTTCCGTTTCTTTTGGGCCTGGTTGTGCTACGGCTCCAGCATGCTTGTATTGTGTGGTTGCTATATTAATATAGCAGGGCGAAAGCCTATTTCGAGAGAGAGAAAGCCACGCTGAAAGGATTTAACCCACTACGAATAAGGGCACATTAGAAAAATTACTCATGTGTCTTGAATAAGGTTTACCCTTAGAACACACTAATTCAACGTTTTATCAAGTTCCTCTTCTTTCGAGCCATCGCAAAATTATGGAAAAATGAGGTATTTCGGTCCCCAGATTTCATCCAGTTAGCCCTACTCCTCTGTACCCACTTGATTTCATCTTGCTCATGAAGATTTTCGATTTGCAATTGGATAGTCTGAACCATTGTCATTGCATCATCAGATAGAGGGCCCTCCAAGATCCTATTGAGCTCATCCTGTAGCTCCTTCAGACGCCTCTTCGTCTCCCCAAGAACCCGGCGATCCCATGCATGGAGGGCTGCATGCACCGCATCCATCTTTTGGGCAAAGCCCATTTGTTGAGACGCTTGGACATCCTCCCATGCCTTACCGACAATATCATCAAACGAATCTTCAATTAACCATTTTGCCTCAAACATTCTTTTACCGCCCATAGTTCTGATTTGGGCTACATCAAAATGCACACTGTCTACCGATATTGGCCGATGATCTGATTTCCAAAACTCTTCATGAATAACCGCAGCCAAAGGAAATAAATCACGCCATCCCTGGTTAGCCACCGCTCTATCGAGGCGCTCTCTAATGTGCCCTCTTCTCCACGTAAAAACGTCACCCAAAAACCCCAGATCAGTCAAATTGTAATGGGTGAGCACATCACTGAATTGTTGCATGCATCGTTGTGACCTTAAGTTCCCTCCTTCCTTCTCACTATTAGAAAGAATCTCATTAAAATCTCCAATCACAAGCCATGGTAGATCATACATGCCATTCAAATCACGGAGATAATCTCAAGAGAGGTGCTTATGCTCCCCGCCAGGCTCTCCATAGAACCCAGTAATTCTCCAAGCATTCCATGTGTTCTCATCAATCCGAATATCCAAATAGTTTGAATGAACCGAAAAGAGGTAACATTAAGATCTTTTTTCCATAGGAGCAACAAACCCCCACTCCTTCCATCACTCTCAAACTCTATCATATGATCATATCCCAATTTATTTTTAATGGTTACTGCCCTAGCCTTCGTCAGATGTGTCTCAGACAGGAAGAACACATCCGGTCTTAACCGCCTATGGAGATCCATAAGCACGCGAACTGCCGAGGATTTACCTAACCCCCGACAGTTGCATCCACATGTTTTCATTGTGCCCGGCGGTCACCCTCGAGGGATGCCACCGATCCTGCAAATTGATTTGAAACTGATGTCCCGCCCTCCTTCCTCTGCCTTTTGGATTCCGAGGAGTCCTCCTACTCAAATAACGGGGTTACCCTTCCTCCATCAACCACCATATATGAGGCTATAATAGATAATTCTTCAATGGTAATATCATCGCCAAATTCAAGTCTCCTCTTTGCTGCTTTCTCCGCATCTGACATGATCTCATCTTTGTTTTTACTGGGGCTATTAGCAGTGTCTAGGAGATCAGGATCCATTACTGCCATAGCTCCTACTCTCTCCGGGTGCTCACGCCAATCAACAAACCCACCACGGCCTCTATCTCTTCCCTTTGTAAAACTTCCTCTACCTCCAGATAAACCATCACCATTCCTTCGAGAGCCTCCAAAGGTACCCCTGGTATTACCACTACTAGACACAAAACCACGACCACGCCCACTAGCATATATCCAATCCCCAAATTTCAGAGTTTTTTCCTCATAAACCCCATCACCACACTCCTTATACTCATGACCTATCAAGCCACACGTAAAACACAGTTACCCAAGCTTTTCATACTTAACAGCATATTGAGATCTCTTCTTATCTAGAACAATAGAGACAAATCTTGTCAGCATCCTTCTCACATCATGTTTAATTCGGAGGCGAACATAATCACCCTTAAGGCCCCAGATGGGATCATCTCCCACATTATGACTTCTCCCGCCGATCTCTCTATCAGGGGTTTAATCACTCTTTCCTTCCTGTACGCCTCTGGCAACTTATGAACTTGAGTCCAGATGGGCATATATTCTAGAACTACCAGGCTCGGATCTGAATATCCATTGCATGGTGCTGTAATGAGCACCCAATCACGGAACAACCAGGGGCCTCTCTCCATTACTTTCTCCCAATCAGCTAAACAGAAACATTGGATCACAAACCTGTTATCATCAACAACTCTTATGTAAATCTTCTTCGAAGAATTCCAAGCTGTGTTCATCTGCTGAAATAGCGCTTCATGGCTGAATTTATTCCTACAATGGACCCTTACAACCGCCAGCCAACGAGTACTCTCTTCCAGTTCTTTCTCGTCCTCCTCTAAGATGAAGTCATCAAATTCATCCTCACCGATCTCAAGATTTCCAAACATGGAGTCAATCCCATCATCACCACTATCCCGCATATGACATGGCATGGATCTGCTCCTTTCCACGTCGCTTCCCTCCTTCTCACCTCCTCCCCCAGCATCGGCCAACGCATCTATCGCACTCGCTTCTGACTTGGTTTCAGACATCTTGAGAGAGAAGACGCAAAACCCTAACCGCACTAGCGATGACCACGGAAAGGGTCACCAGTCGCTCCTCTTCTACCGAGAAAGCCTAGCTCAAAGACGGCCAAGGATCCCCTGGGAGAACCTGCCGGACTCGACTCAAACTCGCCGCCAGAGACGGAGAGTACGGAAACCCTAGACCGGGTAGTTTTTTTATTGATCTCCTTTTATTGACCGGGTAGTCGTCACTGTAGATATGAATGCAGCTCTTTGTGCTCCCTATTCACGTGAGGAGGTTAAGAAGGCCTTGTTTAACATTGGGGATTTGAAAGCTCCAGGCCCGGATGGTCTACATGCTATTTTCTATAAGAGATATTGGAGTCTTATTGGGGAGGAGCTTACGGATGAAGTTCTGAATGCTATTAATTCTGAGGCTGTTCCAGAAGGATGGAACAATACCAACATTGTGCTTATACCCAAGGTTGATAGTCCAGAGAGTATTTCTCATTATAGGCCGATTAGCCTTTGCAATGTTTTATATAAGGTGATTTTGAAGGTATTGGCAGCAAGACTAAAAGCAATTCTTCCTAAGATTATATCACCTTCACAAAGTGCTTTTGTCACTGGATGAATGATTATTGATAATGTGCTAGTGGCTTTTTAGTGCTACCATGCGATAAAGAGGAAGAGGGAAGAAAAATATGGTACTTGTGCGATCAAGCTGGATATGCATAAGGCGTATGGTCGGGTTGAATGGAGTTTCTTGAGGAAGATTCTAGCCAGATTGGGCTTCGCCCAGGTTTGGATCGATTTGATTATGTCTTGTGTGGGGTCAGTTAAACACCAAGTCCGTTTAGATGGTAAAGAGACAGAACAATTCAGTCCTACTAGGGGGCAACGGCAGGGTGATGCCTTGTCCCCTTACTTATTTCTTTTGTGTGCTAAAGGACTGTCTAGCCTGTTACGGCATGACGAGGAGACGGGTAATATTTTGGGTGTCAAGGTGTGTAGAGGGCACCGGCAGTTTCTCATTTGCTGTTCGCCGACGACTCTCTAATTCTTATGAGAGCATACTTACAAAATGCCAGGTGCCTTCGGAATATTCTGGAGGATTACTGTACTGCATCGGGATAGTTGGTGAGTGGGGCGAAATCCAGTATTTTTTCCATCCCCTGTACACGTGTGGAGATCAGAGAAGAAGTGTGCACTGAACTGAATATTATGACGAAAGCAATTACGGATAAATACTTGGATCTATCCCTCTGATTGGTATGGATAGAACGGATTGTTTTCTGCATCTTATTGATAGGATTTGTAATCGGTTGGCACGGTACAAAAAAGGTTGCTATCCTATGGTGGGAAGGAGGTGCTATTGAGAGCGGTGATTCAGGAAATCCCCACATATGCAATGTCAGTCTTCAAGCTGCCCAAACAAGTAATTAAAGGGATACAAGACGCTATGTCCCGTTACTGGTGGGGAGATGATGATGAGCAAAAACATATGCACTGGTTTGCCTGGTAGAAAATGTGCATTCCGAAGATGAAATGTGGCATGGGATTTCGAGACCTACATTGTTTTAACCTAGCTATGCTAGCTAAGTAGAGTTGGAGGCTCCTGTGTGAGCCTGATTCACTATGTGCTCAGATTCTAAGAGCAAAATACTACCCACCAGGCAATATTCTTAATGCGCAGCTGAAAAAGGGGTCCTCGTATTCCTGGCAAAGCATTTGGGCTGGTTTAAGACCACTGAAGCGAGGTCATATCTGGAGAGTTGGGAACGGTTCAAATATTAATATGTGGTCTGATTGTTGAATACCGGATTATTACTCCACGAGGCAACACGGTATATACCAAAGTATCTGAACTAATTGATCCTATTACAAGAACATGGGACGAAGATATGGTCATTTCCATATTCGAAGAAGGCCGCCTCCACCATCGAACCCAAGGCTGCTGGGGGAACCTCGTACCGCGGGAGAAGACTGAGATCATCGCCCCGCACCGGAGAGACGCGAAGGGTATGGCGCAGTCCGTCCCACGACCAGCCTGCACCGGCGTGTCGCCAACGGGAGGTGGGGTGGGCACAACACAGATCAACTCTTGCCGCCGCCGCCCGTCCATCCCCGTCTGACCGCCGCCGCCCAGCCATCCACACGGGAGGCGGGAGGGCCGCCGCCGCAGCGTCGAGGGAAGCTCCCGGCCGCCGTCCCCAGCGCGGCAGGAGGAAAGGCCGCCGCCACCGCCACGCCTCGCGGGCTTTGCCCGGCAGCGCCACCGGTGGCGGCGGAAGTCGGCTAGGGTTTGGTGGTGCGGGAGGGGGGTACAGGAGGGGGTGCGTTACCTCCAACTTTGGCGGCAGCCTTGTAAACACAGCTATGATCATATAGTGAATGATAGTGGCAGTACAAATCCACCACGTTATGGATCTCAAACCTTGGTACATCGTGTGTGAATCTCATGTTCGGATTCTTCTACATCGTCTTGTCCCACGTCTCGTAAGAGCATCCCTAGTGGCTCGTCTATACGATCGTCCAAACGAATTTAGACGATGGTGAGTGAAAAAATGGTTCCCAGCGGCTCGTCTAAAGGAGCATCTAAATTTAGATGACCACCCCATCCTGCTACCCGTCGTCCACAGCTGGACGACCGAGCCACGATCGTCTATCAGCAAAAGCGACCAACTACTCGCCTCCGCGCCCTCTCCCGCCTCCACCCGGAGTCTGTCCACGCAACTCCCAGAAACTCGCTGTCGTGCGCCTGCCCATCGTCGCTAGGTATGGACCAATTTTCGTCCCAATCGGGTCGAATCCGGCTAGCCGATGTCGATTCCGGCCGCCGGCATGCTCCAAGTTGCGGGAGAGGGCAAGGGCGGAGAAGAGGGCCGGTTGGGGAGAGAAAGGGCGGCGGCCGATGGCTGAGGGCCGGTGGGTAGAGGAGGGCTCCTGGGAGATTCACGGTGGGGGAGAAAAGGGACGGCGTCGGGTGGCTAGGAGGGGCGAGGTAGTGGAGGCGGCAGGTGGCTGAGCAGATCGACGGTGGTTTCTCAGAAGATGGAGCATGACGGCTGGTGGAGAAGACAAACTGATCTTTTGCTTCGGTCGTGCTTATACTAGATTGTGTTGCTGCCGTTTGTTTTGCTGGTCATGCTCCGCGTACTGAATTTTTTTCTGCTCTTTGCTGCTAACGAATTGGAAATATGCCATTTGATGAAAATATAGTTGTGAATGGTAGTTATAAGATACTATTAAAATATATGAGAGAGAATATACACATCCTGCAGATAGACTAGCCGCTGGAAAATCGAGAACGTCTAAAAAGGGATCGTTTTAGACCACCAAATTTAGACCATCCACTAGAGATGCTCTAAGCTATCCCAGTATCTGTCGCGACGATGCCACGACAAGTTTGTTCCGTGCACAGGACATCCCGTGAATACCCGTCCTCTCTCTCCTTCCTATTTTCTAGATTTTTGTCAGGTAGTTTCCCTCACCTACTATGCTACTGGATCAAATTTTCGTAGCTATTGAACCGGAAGTTCAATTTGTGAACCGTTTGGACAATTCAGTTCCTAGTGAACGAGCTATAAACTAAGACCAATATTGACAATCTTTTAATAATTCTTCGAAATTGACTTCCGAAACTTAGTGAATCTTGCTGAAACATTTTTTGAAGCAATTTGTTTCACTCTGTTTCGTACTTGGTTCATCATAGTTGCAAAATATTTGACAATTTTTTAGAGTTTAGTTCGGAGACACAATTTTATATATTGAGTTTTATTATGTGTTCAAATGTGTTTTAGAATTCAAAACTTGATTTTTTTCGAAATAAACCTTTTAGGCTTGTTTAAAAAATAGCGGCGAAATAAATACACATATTTAAGTGGATTGTTTATCTTATATATATATATATTCTAATAAATATGGACATTTTAAAATTCAACAATAGAAATTATTTCTATGTATTAAATAAAGAGAGAGTCTAGCTGCATGCAAAGATTATGTGCTAATCTCAAAGCAAACACAACCAAATAAACGGTGGATACGTGCACAGGATATCCCGAAACAAACGCTGATCTCGGGATCAGATTTTTTTTACCATGTCAGAGAATAGGTTGTGCATAAATTGCAAGGTTTAAAATAGCGTGCTAAATGAAATAGCGTCGGCCTCCTTCAAACGCTATGGACGCTATATCGTGCTAATTACGTGCTATATTTTAAATAGCTTTTCCAAAAAAATATCAAATATAGTCTAAAAATAAAGGATTTCGCTAAAAAGGTTGGATATTTAGTCTAAAAATAACTGAACCATACATACATAACCACATACAACAAATAGATTTCTAATTAGTTAACAGTATAATGGAACCACCTAAGAGCCTCCACAGCGTTTTGACATTCATAGCCGTTTGATCGGAGCATCTAACGTCCTAGAACTACTGAGAAGTCCCGTACTCGCCTTACAGAAACGTTTCCTCGATCGATCGCTTTTAGAAGGGTCCGTTTTCGTTACTGGGCTTCTACTCCCAACATCGACTTAGGCCGCACTATATTGTTTGGGCCCCAAAAGGCTAAAACGGGCCTAGGCATTTGGCCTTTACGTGGCTTTCCTCACCTGTGAAACCAGCCTCTCCTCTCCCTGGCGGCTGGCGGACCTTTTCCTCTTTCTTGCGTCGTCCACCGGTGGCGGCGGTGGCGGAAGTATTCTGCGGTGCCGCTCCACCGGCCTCGCCTCAGCATACCCTTCAACAGGCGGCACCAGGCGATGGTGAATACGGCAACTGCACTCTCTCCCTTCCTCCTTTCAGAAGGCTAACATCAGTACTCCATAAGGCAATAACATAGTATAAATTCTTTATTAAGAATCATCAGCATTAGCGATATTAAGTTCTAATCTAGAAGAGGAATCAACATATTGTAGTTCATTACCACCGAAAAGTGAAAGCAACTTATCTTGAAAAAATAGCGCACTAACGCAATGAAGTTTTAGCACGATATATCATGCTATTTCACAAATAGCGCCATAGCGAACAAAATTATTAAAATTTAGCGTAGACCCTCCAAATATGCTATTACGTGATATTAGCGGAGAAATAGCGCGCTATTTTAAACCTTGAATTGTGATGTAAACGATTGTGTTTGAGCCTTGCTTTAATTGGTGACTGTGAGTGGGCGTAGTTTTCATAGGTGATTAGATATACCTAGCTTTGTTTCGCATGTTCTCTAAAACTCTTTGCTATTGTTTCCTTTTTATTTCAAAATGGGAATACCATGGCCTGTGCATCAAAAGATGCACGCAACTATCTATTAAGAAAATACCAATAATTCAGAGTTTATAAATCATAGACTTGATAGGATTGATACAAAATCAACCTAAAAAATCCAAGTAATGCTATGCCAGACATCTTATAATATACTAATAGGCCGCCAAGTAACCCGGTAGTAATTATCCTGTGCAACCATTAGTAGGTTGTTGCATCCAGTAACCATGCATTTCTGCTGATATGCTAGAAAAAGGAAACACAATAGTTAAATCTAATGAGCCACCATATGGATAACCTGCAAAAAAATTGTACTCCCTCCGTCCATAATAAATGCCTAAGTTTTGTCTAAATCTGGATGTATCTAGACACTAAATAGCGTCTAGATACATCCAGATTCAGACAAATCTCAGACGTCTATTTATAGATAGAGTTAGTAGAATCCTGCTGTTAAACACAATGTCTTTTCTACAATTTCAAATCGATCAAAATATAGCTGAAACACCAATGCAAATTTTAGCCTTTGTTTTCTTGTCAATACTATTGAGCCAATTTTTAAACATATTTATGATATTGAATGGTGGTGAAATATTATGCGTGGCACAAAACAACTTTGCAAACCAATCTAGCAAAAAGACAAGAGATAAAAAAGGTGACATGTTTTAAGTATCATCATTAATTAATGAATCAACAAATCCTTCATCGTCGAGCAGCCGCGTTCCAAGGATCCTATACACGTAAGCATGTCTCGCAAAGGGCAACAAGCAAACAAGACCAAGACTTCAAATCCAAGGTGACTTTGACAAGCTGGTCAAAGAGGTAAACCGATGTCAAGTTTTAGGCCACTGTTAGGCACGTAAACCCAACATTTTTTTCCCAGTCACGTATACCTTTTTCTCCTTTGCTTTACTTTTTTGAGACGACTGTGCATTCATTCAATCAAACAGCGCGATAAAAATGTTGCTTCAGAAAGCAGAACACTGGTAAACAAGCACAATAAAACAGGCGCCGAATTTTTTAGGACTTGTGACCGCCTCGCTCATTGTCTCGGCGCGTACGTCGACTGCGGGTCGTCAGCCATGATGAGCTGAACGGCCGCAAGATACTTCCAAGAGTTTTATCGACCACAGTGTATGACTACGACCCGAGAAAGGCAGCAATCCAGCTAGTTAGTTCTACATACATGAATACCTACGTCGATCAAAGCAGCAGTAGCAGCACACTTACATACTAGCTTGGTCATAGGCAGGCAGAGGCGGTGGCTATTCCACTCATCACATACTCTGCTCACTCGATCACATCCGTTCCCCCTATAGTGCTCGCAACTTGCATTTCCGTGAAGCTTCCCGGCGCCGCGCGCAACCTGCCGAATGCCGATGCGATCCAATCTCGTCGATGCTACAGTGGAGTACCTTTTATCGCTTGCTCCATGGAAAGTTTTCAGTGCAAAGTCGTCCATCTGAACATGAGGGTACCGTCTACGATTCAGTTTGGCCAAGATATGAATCTATGGTGTAAAAAATGGACCTTCCAGATAGTTTCTTAGAGAAACTCCAGAGCATGTGCAATCAGACACGTGTCTATGATTTGAGGTATGGAATAGAACAATCATCATATCCCGACAATTTATTTTCGAAAAAGGGCGCTTTATTACTTCAGAGTTTGACGGAATACACCCGGTCTCTGCATAACTAAGATGCACACAGCCGTTCACCGGTACAAACGAACCAAAAAAATCCAAGTACAAAAAGAGATCTCGAAACAGGCCAACAAATCATGGTGATGGAGCCTCTATTCTTAGACTATGCAGCCACCCATGTTAGGTAATAAAGTCATTGGCCGTATTCTTCAATCGTGTAGACACCTCCGTAAAGAGGTCGCGGTCCTCCAAGCGCTGAAGCGGCGATCATGAACGGAGCGTAGCCGTAGATCGGTAAATTACCTGCATAACAGCTAACGCTCCCACCCTGATACGACTCCTAAACCTAACCTCTATCCTATTTAGCCAATTGCCGAAGATGTTTGCAACGCTACGGGGAGGGTATAAGCTAGATCCTATCTGAATGATTGACCATATAGTTTTAGAAAACCGACATTTGAAGAAAAGATGTTTAATTGTCTCATCTTCGTGACAGAAAACACATCTCTTACATCCATGCCAGTTCCTTCTTGCAAGGTTATCTTTGGTGAGGATAACACCACGACGTAGGTACCAAGCAAAGACCTTCGTTTTTAGTGGTATCCTCAGTTTCCAAATCCTTTTATAATTATAAACCGGTTGAATAGGTTGAATCAATGCTTCATACATGGATCTCACTGAGAATTTACCATTCTTGGTGAGTTCCCAGCGGAACAAGTCTTTCCCTTGGACCAATTGGATTGAAGCTAATCTTTGTAGCAATTCGTTCCAGTTGGTTAATCGGAGGCCGACTACATTACGCCGGAAGGTCATAGATGGTGGAGAGGTTTCCATCACCCTTTGCAGGGGTTACATCTTTATGACATACTATCATATATAAAGCTGAATATTGTTCCCGGAGTGTAGTTGTTCGCAACCATCTATCCTTCCAGAAACAAATTTCCGACCCGTCCCTAATGGAGAAAGACCCGTGCGGAAAAAAGTGCTTCTTAGTAGCCATAATGTCAGCCCAAAAATGTGAATCTCCGGGTTTCCAAGAAACCTGAGAGAAAGCTTTGGAGCCGACATACTTCCTCCTCAACAAGCTTTGCCAAACCCCATCCTCAGTTAAGAACCTAGCCAACCATTTATCTACTAGGGCCTGGTTCTTAACCTCTAGATCGTGGATGCCAAGTCCACCTTGATCTTTGGGGCGGCATACAACGCTCCATTTAGTCAACCGATACTTTTTCTTCTCGCTATCTCCTTGCCAGAAAAATCTTGATCGGAGATAATCCAATCTATGAAGAATTCCTTTCGGCAATTGGAAGAATGATATCATGTACAGTACCATATTTGTGAGTACTGAATTAATGAGTACCAGTCTTCCACCAAGAGATAGCAGCTTTCCTTTCCAAACTGCTCAATCTTTTCTGCAACCTTTCCTCGACATTTTTCCATTCGGCTAGAGTAAGTCTCCGATAGTGTATCGGAATACCTAGGTAGCTAATGGGAAAAGAGCCTAAACCACATCGGAATAATTCGGCGTATTGGTCGGCCTCGTCTTGGGCATCACCGAAACAAAACAATTCACTTATGAAAGTTGATCTTTAGATCGGATAACTTCTCGAAAGCCGAGAGGATTAATTTCAGATTTCTTGCCTTATCAAGATCAAGATCCATGAAAAGAATTGTATCGTCGGCATATTGCAGAATAGACAGCCCCCCCCCCCCCATCAACCAGATGGGGCACCACTCCTTCAATCTGGACATCTACCTTGGCACGCTCTATTAAAATAGCAAGCATATCCGCCACAATGTTAAATAACATTGGAGTCGACGGATCACCTTGCCTTAACCCTTTCTTTGTTTGGAAGTACTTGCCAACATCGTCATTGACTTTGATGGCTACACTTCCACCATAGATAAAGTTATTAACTAGAGCGCGCCATTCGGGCGAAAAGCCTTTCATTCGGAGCGTTTGTTGAAGGAAAGACCATTTAACTTTATCATAAGCATTCTCAAAGTCGATTTTGAGGATGACCCCACTCAACATCTCATGTATCGTCTCATGCAATGTCATGACACCATCCAGGATGTATCGACCTTGCATAAACGCAGTTTGAGTTGGACGCACAACTTGATCGGCTACAGAATTAAGTCTAATAGTAGCAACCTTTGTAAAGATCTTAAAAGAAACATTTAGGAGAACATTAGGTCTGCTGGATACGATCAGGATCGCTAACCTTAGGGAGGAGAATGATTTCCCCAAAGTTAATGCGAAAGAGATCTAATTGCCCCTTGTGCAGTTCATGAAACAATTCTAGGAGATCATTTTTTATAGTATCCCAGAATGTTTGATAGAACTCAGCTGGGAAACCATCCGGTCCCGGTGCCTTGTTGTGCTCCATCTGGAAAACCGCTTTCCTAATCTCCTCCTCCGTAAATGGAGCGGAAAGGACAGCGTTCTCCTGAGGGGACACCTGTCGGATATCATCTACTCTGGATTCATCCAAAGATATATGTGAATCCTCAGGTGCCCCAAACAAACTCTTGTAATAAGACGTAATGTGCGACTTTAACTGCTCATGACCCTCGATCGTGTCATCATCCTGAACCAGGGAATGAATACGTTTCTTTCTATGTCTACCATTAGCGACACTATGAAAATATCTAGTATTTGAATCCCCTTCCAGTAAGAATTGAGCCTTCGATTCGCTGATATAACTACAAAGTTTACACCACGCACTTCCGGTCGAGAAGGGAAACTGTGCGATGTGTGGAAATGGGGAATCACGCAGCATGTGCAACAGGACGGTTCAGGCGCTTGTTTTTCCCGGCGTGGTCTGCACAACAGGCTAATATATACTCCCTCCGTTCCTTTTTAATTGACTCGGATTTAGTACAAACTTATACTAAATTCGAGTCAATTAAAAAAGAACGGAGGGAGTAGCAAGTGATGTAAGCTTCGACATAGAACAAATATGGCTTGGTGGATATACAGAGGAATATATAGCTTACACCCAGCCAAATTTGCAGGTTATGTCACACGTGCGAGAGGGATTCTGTGTATGCGTAGATGGCATTGGTGCAGCAGTGACACTGCCATTATTATTCAAGCAAGTGCTGTAAGCTTCGACATAGCCAATTTAAAAGTCAAAATAGATCATCAACCAAGCCCACACATTCTTTGCTGGAAAACGGCGGCCAGAAAAAATTGAGAGAAATGTAGGTGGGTGGTCTGTCCACCCATGATTCATTCGATATGTTTGTTGGATAGCGCGAGTGTTAAATCTATGTATCTTAAGACAGCCAATACGAAATGCTAGAAAAACGGCCGCGCTTAAAGGATGCCCTCAGCGTCGAGGAACGTGTGCTAGGGTGTATGTGCGACTCGTTTGGGAAATGGTGTGTGAAACAAATGCATAAAGTCGATCTTTAAGATGATCAAACTAAATAGTATATTTGAAAAATGAAGGTTCCTCTAAAAATCAAGATATTTATGTGGTTCCTCCACCATAAAGTAATTCTAACAAAGGATAATCTTGCTAAAAGGAATTGGGAAGGAAGTAAAACTTGTGTGTTTTTTAATAAAGATGAATCGACTCAGAATTTGTTCTTTGAATGCCCATTGGCAAAAAATGTTTGGCGCGTAATCTTCTTGGCGTTCAGTATATCCCCACCTTCTAATGTTACAAATATTTTTGGTACTGCCAAAAAAGATTTAATCTATATTAGGGTGGGTGTTTGTGCCATTTGTTTGGGCTATATGGACTGTTCGTAATGATTTTACTTTTAACAAGCAAAAATCTCATTCTTTCTTACAGGTTATTCCCTTGGCCATACATTGGATCCGTACGTGGTTCTATATCCAAGCAGAGGAGCAACGAGCTGCCATGGAGTCAGGTGCAACCGTTTGGAGACGGTAGCACTGGATTTCGGTTTGTTTGGCGGCTGAGGAACACTATATGATGTATCACTGGCACACGTTGTTTTGTTTTTTTTATGGTTGATCTTTGTATCGACCATGGATGATCCTTAAGTTGTAAGAAGTTATTACACTCACTCAAAATAAAGTAATAAAGCGGCCATACGCATCATTTCGATGCAGAGGCTGGGACAACCCCATTTCGAAAAAAAACTGAAAGAACCAAGGTTGGCCTGCATCGAAGCAAGGGATTGCACTCATATACTGAAACCAAAATATATCTTTGGTTAGAGCATCTCTAGTAGAGACCGAAAAAACGAAAACCGAAAAGAGCGAGTTCAGTTCACCGAAAACGCGAGTTCGGACGAAATTGGCAGTGGCGCGGAATGGAACTCGTAAAATGGAACCGAAAACAGAAATTCGAATTAGCGCGGGTAATTTTAATCGATGATCATAGTTTAGATGAAATAGATGCTCCAAGTGAGCATCGATACTTACATAGCAACTACTTACATAGCAACTGGAATTGACAATACTACTTGCACACCGGCAACCTAACCTAGCTAAAATGAGCAAAATGCGGCCTTCAACGAGCTATGGCGCGCGCGGTGGTGCCGGTGCTGGCGGAGATGGTCGGCGCCGTGAAGTCTTCACGCGTCCTCGTTGTCAAGCTCGACTATTCGAGCTTGACCTTGCGGACGCGGGCCTCCCGGCGGGCCGCCTCGCACTCCCGTACCTGGCGGACGGCGTTGATACGTCTCCGACGTATCGATAATTTCTTATGTTCTATGCCATATTATTGATGACTAGATTTAGATGTGCGCCTTGGCGCACGACCCCGTGAAGATCGTACCGATATTTATTATGTACATGGATAATAAAAATTAACTGCCAGTATGTCAGATAAATAGTGTACTAAGTTATTCTTGTTGCAACGACCAAATAACTGCGACAAATACTATGATTGTGCTATTTAGCACACAATGCTCGGAACCAAGGGATTCTAATGAAAAAGGTCATTATGAAAATCACGATAGAACAATAAAAGAAAAAGGCCAAACCCCCCCCCCCCCAAAAAAGGATCATATTAGGTGCAGATATTATGTTGGGACGGGCCTCGACCTGCGGGCCCAACATTCGCACTGATAAACGTTTTATATAATGACATAGCAAACATGTGGTACATGGCTAATTTATCTCCTAGTTGGGTTGTACTTAAAAATTAAAATGTAACATATATCGAACCACCATTCAGTGAATATTTGAGAGGTTTCATCGTGAACTGTTGGATGATTAACAAATGGTGTGGAATGGAGGTGGGATCTAAAACCAGTAACTTAACCCTATTTTTGAAGATTCCTCTTTGGCTCAATAAATAATGAATTCATTTATGTTATCTCCTCCGGCGACATGATGCTGCACCCACGCAATGGATGGGCTACCACGGCGTTGTCCCATGTGACAGAAAATCAAAGGCCATGGATGTGCCCCACGCAATGGAGACTCAGCTGGCATGGCGCTGTCCCCATTCGACAGCGAGATGACAACTTGGCATGCTAGTAGGATGATCGACCGCCCCTAGGATGGTGACTAAGGACAGGATGCTTTTATAAAGAAATAGCAATTTAGCCGTTGTACATAATTTTGTCTCTTGTAATCTATCCTTCTATTTTTATTTAGTTTACTCAGCAGTGTGAACCTGTTAAGAAAATTTGTTGCTGAACTGAGCTCTTTTCATCTTTTGTAAGTGACAACAAAGGGCATGATTGCTGGAGTATTTTATAGCTTGGTTTGGACGAAATGAGATGATGCGTAGAGCAAAACAGAAACACAAAAGGATAAGTTAATACTCAATGCCATCTTGCAAACACATGATTCAAGCAATCTGGAGTTTTCCATAATTTCTGTTTGACAAAAGAAAAAGCTAACAACTCCCAATATTCAGAGATACAGACAATAGTAATATAGTTCTCCAAAGAACATCAATATTCATCTAAAAATTGCAACCCATGAACTTCTTGTAGTGCACCAAAACAGGCATAATAATAGGCTAAACTGCCCCTCAAAGCAAGCAATATAGATTGATCAGGGGAGGATGTATTTCCGTGTCATGGTGCCCTCCATCATTACAATCGTGGTTTTGGTAATCCAAGTCACAGTTATGCTGAGGCTCCATCCGTAAGGGACCATGTTACTCACCAGGATTCACTTGCAAAAAAATAAGAACCTGAAAGGAGGTAGGCAATTGGTCAAATGGTAGGAGCCCCGTACAAGTATAATTATTCCAGCTTATGTCTAATCCAGAATCTTCGCATCATACAAGGCTAAGCTATACCTTTTTGAACCTATAAACAAAAGAGAAAAATCCTCAACATACATGCTCAACTAATTTGTGAAATAATGATATTTTTTCAGTAGTAATGAGTACTCGATAGTCCAAATACTAACTGAACCAGATCCATTTGAGTTGCAGTGCAACAACTTCCTTTTCGGGCTATGAAACAAAGCATTCACATTATTGGAAATGGTCATGCTTCGAGGAGAAAGAGAGGAAGCAGAAATTAACCACAACAGTTCAATACTTGGAACCCACATATTTTCCTTGGAGCTTACTCATATATTTCATCAAATATATCATGCACAGGCAGGTCACGCAACGGAGCTAAATTTGACACTTATATATTTTCCTATTTCATTAATATTTAGTTTACTTACTAAATTCCTGAAATTAATAGCAGGTTTTCAAGTAAGAAAAAAAGAAAATATTTTGTTCAAACCAAAAGAACATGGTAATCTAATCTAATATAAGCCCATATAAAAATAGCAACCCCATATGCGACCCATATGCCGATAGGCCAGCCACAAAAGCAGGTGACAAGGGATTAACTTGTCAATGCCTACGGGTGATAGGCTAGGGTTTAGTTAGAAGTAGAGGGCAAGTAGATCTCGAAGGTTTCAGCCAAAAAGTACTCGACGATTATGAAAACTAGGGTTTGTGAACAATGATTCGATGATCTCCTCGTCCCTCGACTCCCCCTTTATATAAGAGGTGGAGCCGAGGGTTTCGTTTTGTACAAGTTTACAGAGTCCGGGACGGTTTCTAACTCATCCCGCCGGATTACAAACAATACTTCCTATTACAATTCTACTTTCCTTAATATATCTTGGGCTCTCGAACCTTCTTATTCTTCGGGTAGTGGGCCTTCATTAAAACCCCGGGTACTATCTTTGGCAGGCCCATTTGGGATGCTTATGTCAGTAGCCCCCGAGATTTTGCTTGAATCGTAGAGTCGTGGAAAATCTCCACTCGTTTATTTTTATTCGACAATTTAAACTTTTCTATATTTCTTTATATAAATTTCTATATTGTACAGGGATATTGGTAGTTGGGGCTAGTTCATCCGACGGATCGTGTACTAGTTAACCGCTCTAGTGGCAATCCGCAAAAACCTACTTCAAGATCACGTCCCCGGACATGATCTCGGGATACCGGTGTAAACTTCGACAGGTGCCGCTTAAGGTCTTACCATTCTGTCGAGTCCCAGTCAAATTTATCGAGTACCTAACGCGTCCATTAGGATTTTTCTTCGTATCTGTTGATACGGATAAAAGTAGCAGAGCGCAGTCTTCGGCGATGCCACGCCCAGCAGAACGGATTCTGGGGTCTTACCTTCGCAAATTTGCGGCATTCAGAAATTGATCGCAACTTTGGCGTTCTGAGAATATATTGTCGAGTGCTTTTCCGGCTGTTGGAATGGCACATTTTATCGAGTCAAATATGACTTATATTAATCTCCCGATGGGAGTATATGTAGAGTTAATTATAACTCGAAATATACTCTCTTGCTTTTCTATCTTTCTTTCTTTTCCTTTAAATTTCATCGGGCACGCGAACAGCGTTCCCGATGGGAGTAGCCCCGAGGCTACGGCCAAGAACTTGTGCTTGGTTGTAGGCTCAACATTTTAGTCCACCTTGTCGCTATATTGCCATTATTTCCCGATATTCTCTCTTTTCTTTCTTCTTCTTTTTATATTTCGGGTGCGCGAACAGCGCTCCCGATGGGAGTAGCCCCCGAGGCTACAGCCAAGAACTTGTGCTTGGTTGTAGGCTCCCACAATTTCTATATTTACCATAGTCGAAATTTTACTTTTATCGAAGTAGCCCCCGAGCATTTGGGCAAAAACATGTTTCTGACCAAAGGCTCCCGAAGTATTCAAATAACTTCTCCTGTTGCCATTCTCCTTTTATTTTTCTTGTCGACATATTTTCCTTTGTCAAATTCTCTTCAGCTCTATTAATGGTCGAGATTTTTCTGCCTTGTGGGTCCATTGTTCCCACCACGTTGACACGTCGTGCAAGTGGGGGACACACGTCCTCCGCTTTTCCTGGCGCACGTTCGGTAACGCCTGTTCCATTCCATCTCCGTAAAAATACCTTTTTACCCTCTTATCTACTGAATCTCTTTTCACCACACGATTTCTTCATCCGACGGTTCATTACTTCTCCCAAAGCCTATATAAACCTTTCTTCAACCTCCGTTCACTCCTTCGCTTGCGCCGCACATCTGCTCCCTCTCGCAAAAACTCCCCTGCGCCCAACTCTTTCTGATCTTCCGCACGCACGAACCTTGCTTTTCCAGTGCTGTTGATGCCACCGCGCACGCGACTCACCCGCCACAGCACTCCAGAATCCAAGATGGCCGCTGAGGACCTTGAGTGGGAGAGATCCAAAATATCCAACCAAGATGTCAATATGCTGAAGAGGCTTGGCCTGATGAAGAAGGAGGACGCCATCCGCTTTCCCAGCGAAGAAAGCTACCCCAACCCTCCAATGGAGTACCGGGTTAGTTTTGTTGATCATCTCATCCGCGGCCTTTCTACCCCAATCCACGATTTCCTCCGCGGTCTTCTCTTTGTCTATGGAATTCAGCTGCACCAGCTGACCCCCAATTCCATCCTTCATATTTCTATTTTTATCACGCTTTGCGAATGCTTCCTTGGAGTCGCTCCTAATTGGGCTCTTTGGAAACGCATTTTTTGCCTCCGCCGCAATGGCGCTCACAATGCCACCTACAACATAGGTGGTGTTGTTATCTGTGTCCGAACCGACGTCGATTATTTCGACGTCAAATTTCCTGACTCTGTCCAAGGATGGCGCAAAAGGTGGCTCTATATACACGAAGAAAGTGCCAATTCCGTGGAACACAACATAGTCCCTTTCGACGGAAACACAAAAATTCAACGCCGCTACTCCTGGGATGCTGAAGCTTCCGAAGAAGAGAGAAAGGCGACAGAAGCTCTTATGTCTCGTATTCATCAGCTCCAAAATACTCGAGGCAAAGAGTTATCTGGTGTCCAAATCACTGCCTACTTTCTTAGGATTAGAGTGCAGCCTCTTCAGGCTCGCAAAAATCCCCTTTGGACGTATTCTGGTGTCAATGACGCCAATAGGCTCTCCAATGATCTTTCTGTGAAGGACTTGGAGAAGCTTATTCGAAGAATTACCTCACTGAGCAAGAAGGATCCTATTCCTTCCTCTTGTCGCGTGGAGCCATACAGCTCTACCAATCCTCTCCCCGAGGTATTTTGTCTTCTCGAATTTTTATCTTATTCCGAATTTTCTCTGCATCTTATTGTATTGATATCTCTCTAATTTTCCTTTTGCCGCTATTTTCCTGCAGAATCATCCTACTATGGCTTCCCTTCCTCCTCTTCCTGAGGATGGAGAAGTCGAAGAAATGGGCATTGTCACTGACGACAATCAAGAAGCTCCATCTTTTGTGAATGATCCCGTGGATTCTCGAAAATCTGCGGGATCTTCCGAAGACACTACGTCGGTCCAATCTCCTCCTCCCGCCGTTTCTCCTCAGAGGAAAAGGAAGAGGAGTAATGCCGAAGATTCCGGCACATCCAAAGCCGAAGAAGTTGTTCCTTCTCATCCGAAGGCAGCTTATGATCCTTATATTGAATCCCTCGTCAGCTCGTAAGTTACCTTGATTTCCCCTTATTTCTGTAGTCGAAGTTTTATTTTCTTGTCTTGCTTTTTATGCTATTGATCCTCACTCGCAGTGATGACGAGGAAGAAGTACCAACTCGTGACGTAGCTCCTCGGACGAGCACGTCACATACTTTAGTTATTTCGGAGAAACCCGTTGAAGGAGAAGAATCGTCGCCTCCTCAACAAAATGTTGACACATCTACTCCTCCGTCGAGCCCCCTTGTCCCTTCACCAAAAAGGGCAAGGGTTGAAATGATCATTGAGCCTCCCCCTCCATTGAGCAGTTCCTCGTCGCAGCTCTTGGATGATGTAAGTTTGTCGATATCTATATTTCCTCTATTTTGCTCTTTTAGGCCCTCGCTTTTTTTTAATGCCGATGTTTTCTCCTGCGTTCTTCTTCTTTGACAGCCCATGATCAAAGATCTTATCCGCATCGGATCCCAATTTATTGGGTACCGCGAGTATGCCAGCAGAACCGAAGGTAATAACCTCTATATTTGCCGTTCTTTCTGGATTTTGCTCCTGTTTGTTTGTCGCAATTTTTTGATCTTTCCTCCCCCTTTTTTATCTTGATAGAGAAACTTGCAGAGGCCAATAAGCGTGCCGACGCACTTGCTCACAAACTAGAGCAAAGTGAGGCGGCTCGCGAGAAAGCCGAACTTGTCGCTAGCGAAGCTAAAGCCGAGGCTGATGATGCCAAAGCAAAGGCTGCTAGTGTCGAGGAACTGCAGAAAAGGCTTAAAGATGCTGAATCTGCTTTAGACGAGCATAAAGCTGCACAAGCTGCTCGTGAGCAAGGGATCCTCAAGCGTCTGAAGTCGCAAAGTTGACGTACTCTGAGTAATTTTATCAATCCCTTCTATTTTATTGTACTTCCTGTTTCTTGGTTTTTGACTAATGTTTTGTCTCGTGTGGCAGCCCAAACAAACCAGGATTTTGATCTGGATAATCCCGTCAATGACCCTCTCCTTGACGCACTTTCTCTTCTGGAGTTTCATGGGCGCGAAATTCGTGAAGGCGTGGCAAATGCTAGTGCAGGTTTGTCGGCGTTGTTCCCCTACTTCTTCCCGAAGAAAGAGGAACCTTCGACTTTCCTTGCCCTTGCCAAGATTTTCAATTCAGCAGAAGACCTTGGACTGAAGATGCGTCAAGAAAATATGAAGGTTGCTGTCGAAAACACTGTTGCCCTGGTTGCTGACAGCCAACAGACGCTTGATTGGATGAAAGTTGGCGACACCGATCAGATAGAGCAGTCGAGATGGAGGTCGCTGATTAAGGCGGCCAAGCCCAACACAAAGAAGATCTTGGCGTATCTCGGGATCAAGCCAACTTCGACTCCTAGCTCCTCGAGGCCGGAGGTCTAGTTGCATGCCTCCTTGTTTTTTCTTTTTCTGTTTCTTTTGCTCTTGTCGCCATTTTAGCCTTGGCGACAATTACTCTCGTTAGTCCCCCTGGAAAACTTTCTTTTGTAATGTCGGTGTAAATTTTCTAGAAAGTAATGAAATTCCTCTTCGTGCTTTTCATTGATCCCGGGCCTTTCTTTTCCAGCTAATATTTGATAATTACTCGACCACTCCTTGTTCTGCGCTCGCTTCACCTCGCATCTTCCTTCTCGAAGAAAGTACTAGTCGACCATAATCCCCTCGAGGGTTCATCAAGCAGACATTTGTCGGAAGATTTGCAAGAACTTCGACAACAACTTCAATCTATGAAGAAACAAACTTTGGCCATGATGGAACAATCTCGGAAAGCATCTGAACGGGAACAACTTGCTCTTCAACAAGCCCAAGAAGCTATGGCTGCTAAGGATGCTGCTGTATTAGAAGCAAAAGGAGCCACAACCCGAGAAAATAGTATGCTTGAGCTAATGCTGGAAGCTAGCACAGATATGTTAGGTACGTTTTTGCGATTTTAAGATGCCTTCTCTTTATTTTGCTGTGCCTTTCTTCCAATTTCTTGCCCTGTCGCTTTAACAGGCTCAGTTCTTGATTCTGCTGCCGAAGATCAGAGAGTGAATGAGAGAACAAATCTTCTTGTCAATCTTTCCCTTAATCATGGCTGCTTGTTCTGGGCCACTCCTGAACGAACCCAACAAATTGTTAGGTTCCAAGATCGTGCTTGCCAAGTGCGCGATTTTCTCAGCTTTTGCACGGCAACATTAACCCTTGTCTACAGGAATTTATTTCCTCGAAACGAGGTTCCAAAAACTCTTCCTGAATTATTAGAGATATTCAAAGATGCTCCCCGCATTCATAACTTTGTGCGGGCTCAACTCTCTGCTGGAGCGAGATTCGCCATGATTATGATAAACATCTGTTATCCAAAGTTAGACCTGACGAAGATTGTTGCTGGTTGCCTGGCCAAGAAAACGCGTCGGAAAAATGATATTGACTCAATCGATGCGATGGTAGCTCCCGTGGCCGAATCGATGATAGATGAACTTCTTCGGATGGACTCGCAGTTCTTTATCAAGGGTTCTTATGCTGAACATAAAACAACCGGAGGCTTGTCCATAGATAGTATCTTGGGATTTAACTGACTTGTATTATATTGGAAACCTTGTATCTCACTCTTTTTGATTCCCCTCCTCTTTTTTTGTATTTCCGAAGGAATTTAATGTATATTGCCGAGGCACTCTATGTTGTTGAAGCCCCCGAGCCTAACTGGGCAAAGGTTGTACTATTTTTTTCCTCCTTGAAATCTATCTTGTCTGTTGTAATAAGACATTCTTGTTTTTCCCTTGGATGGATTGCCAATCTTCGAGTATCTTTGATGTCGAAGTTCTATATTTTTATTGCGAGGTTCTTAGACCAAAGCACTTTTAAGATTTTTGACGTGTATACTATATTTATGATTGCTAGCTTCCGATGTTTATATTTGGCGAGGTATTAATGTACCAAGGCGAAATATTTCAGTGAATCTATATTGTATGTATTTTGAGACTTAGGCGTTGAGCCCCCGAGCGTGTCGGAAAATAAGAAGTATATCTCCACTATCTTTATTATATTGCAGCACCACGAGCCCGCCTCATTAAAAACCTTTCCCGGCCCCACTCGGTGCCCCGAAAAAGGAAAAGAGTGCGTCTGAAAACTCGTGGGCGTTTCAGTACATTGAAGTTTTACAAGGACTATATTTTTGCTCTAGGCGTAGAACCGCCTGAGTTGCGCCACGTTCCAGGGGTTTTGCTCCTCCACCCCCGTCTTCTTGTCCTTTATCCTGTATGCTCCTCCTCCGATTACTTCCGTGACGATATAGGGACCAAGCCATGGTGACTCGAGTTTTTCATGACTTTTTTGCGTGAGCCGAAGAACTAAGTCTCCCACTTGAAAGGATCTTGGCCGCAAACGTCGACTCGTGGTAATTCTTCAAGTCCCGTTGATATTTGGTGACCCTTGATAATACTTCGTCTCGAGCTTCGTCGAGTGCGTCTACGTCGTCTTCCAATGCTGTCCTTGAAGCTTCTTCATTATACGCTGTGACTCTCGGGGAGTCGTGCTCTATTTCTATTGGTAGTACTGCCTCCGCGCCATGGACCAGAAAAAATGGGGTTTCTTGTGTCGCCGTATTTGGTGTTGTTCGGATGCTCCACAACACACTTGGTAGTTCTTCAGGCCAGGTATGTCGAGCTTTTTCTAGTGGTCCCAACAGGCGTTTCTTGATGCCATTGCAGATAATGCCATTGGCTTTCTCGACTTGCCCGTTGGTTTGAGGATGTGCAACTGAAGCAAAGTGCAGCTTGATACCCACTTCTTTGCAGTAATCTTTGAATTCGTGGGATGTAAAGTTACTGCCATTGTCCGTGACGATGCTATGAGGCACTCCAAATCTGAAGACGAGGCCTTTTATGAATTTTACTGCGGATACTCCATCTGGCGAATTTATCGGCTTCGCTTCTATCCACTTTGTAAATTTGTCGACAGCTACTAGCATGTATTCCTTTCCTCCTGGCCATGATTTGTGTAACTTTCCCACCATATCGAGTCCCCATTGTCCAAAGGGCCATGACAAAGGTATTGGTGCTAGTTCCGCTGCTGGAGAGTGAGGTTTTGCGGCGAACCTTTGACACGCATCGCAAGTCCTTACTATTTCTTTGGCGTCCTCGATTGCTCGTTAACCGAGAGAATCCTGCCCGAAAAACTTTGGCTGCGATGGCTCGACTACTCGCGTGGTGGCCGCATATTCCTTCGTGCACATCTTTCAGAATTACTCTTCCTTCTTCGGGTGTTACACACCTTTGCAGAACACCTGAAATACTTCGCTTGTACAGTTCTCCTTTGATCACCGTGAAAGCTTTAGACCGTCGAATTACTCGCCTTGCTTCAACTGGATCGTCGGGTATTTCTTTCCCGAGGATGTATGATACATATGCTTGCATCCAAGGAACTTGTACCATCATCACAAGCTCTTGTTCATCTTCATCCTCCGTGGTTTCTGCGAGGGGTGTCGAAGTTTTTTCTTTTTTCTGCAACTTTTTTGGCTTTGTAGATCTCTCCGATATTTCTTCCCAAAATACTCCTGGCGGGATTGGGAGGCACTGCGACCCGATGTTTGCGAGGACGTCGGCTTCATCGTTGCTCAATCTACTGATGTGGTTTACTTCGCATCCATCGAATAGCTTCTCGAGTTCATTGTACACCTCCTTGTATGCTACCATGCTATCGTTGATCGCATCACATTGGTTCATAACTTGCTGGGCCACCAATTGTGAGTCGCCAAAGATTTTTAGTCGAGTTGCACCGCATGCTTTCGCCATCTTCATCCCGTGTATGAGGGCTTCATATTCTGCTTCATTATTAGATGCGTTGGGGAACGTCATCCGAAGGATATACTTTAATTTGTCGCCTTCAGGTGATATAAGTATTACTCCTGCGCCAGCTCCTTCTACTCTCTTGGACCCGTCAAAATTCATGGTCCAGGTTCTCGACAGGTTCGGGGTCCTGTGTTTTGCAGCTCCATCCACTCGCGATGAAGTCCGGCAAAACTTGCGACTTGATTGCTTTTCTTTTTTCATACGTGATGTCCCGAGGGGAAAGTTCTATTCCCCAAAGGGAGACACGACCCGTAGCTTCTGGATTGTTCAAGTATATTTGACAAAGGAGCCTCATTGACCACTATGATCGGGTGTGCCGAAAAATAGTGGCGCAATTTTCGTGCTCGTTGTGAACACTCCGTATGCTAGCTTTTGGTACTGAGGGTACCTTTGTTTTGATGGCGACAAAACTTCGCTGACGAAGTATACTGGCCTCTGTACTCCGTGGAGTTTTCCTTCTTCTTCTCTTTCGACAACTAGCACCGTGCTCACCACTTGGGGCGTGGCTGCGATGTACAGCAGGAGAGGTTCCTTATCCTTCGGCGCCACCAGTATTGGTGGTGTCGAGATTTTGCGCTTCAGATCTTCGAAGGCTCTGTCGGCTTCTTCGTTCCACTGGAATTTGTCTCCTTGCTTTATGAGAGCGTAAAATGGTAAAGCTTTTTCTCCTAACCTGGCGACGAATCTGCTCAAAGCTGCGGCTCGCCCAGTTAGCTGTTGTATCTGTTATCACCAGGATTTGACCGAGTCAGAGGTGGGCCGCAATCAAGATGGGCTTAAGGAAATATACATGGAGAATTATGTGAATCGGCCTGTTATGCTAAGTTGGGCTTCATTGCCCTTGTATCTGTAAAATATTAGATTGCATCTTAGTTTAGAAAGTAGAATCTTACCCGTGCACGGTTTGATGCACGCCCACATTAGAAAGTCCCCTGGACTATAAATATGTACCTAGGGTTTATGGAATAAACAACAACTCACGTTCAACCCCAAACAAACCAATCTCGGCGCATCGCCAACTCCTTCGTCTCGAGGGTTTCTATCGGGTAGCGACATGCTGCCTAGATCGCATCTTGCGATCTAGGCAAGCACAAGCCCCACGTTGTTCATGCGTTGCTCGTTCTGAAGCGCTTTTGATGGCGAGCAACGTAGTTATCATGGATGTGTTAGGGTTAGCATTGTTCTTCGTTTAAGCATGCTTACGTAGTGCAACCCTTGCATATCTAGCCGCCCTCACACCTATCTCGGGTGTGGGGGCGGCACCCCGCTTGATCATTATTTAGTAGATCTGATCCGTTACGATTGCTCCTTGTTCTACAAGGATTAGTTTAATATCTGCAATAGTTAGGCCTTACAAAGGGGGAGGATCCAGTGGCACGTAGGGTGGCGTTCGCAGGTCCTAAACAGGATGTTCCGAGGATCAGCTTCATGTTGGTTTTTAGGCCTTGTTTAGGATCGGCTTACGAGCACCGTGCGTGGCCGCGAGGCCCAACCTGGAGTAGGATGACCCGATTATGCGGTGAAAACCCTAAATCGTCGTAGATCTCATTAGCTTTATCTTGATCAAGCAGGACCACCAAGTATTCGTGCACCCCGTACGAATCATGGGTGGATCGGCTCTTTGAGCCGATTCACGGAGATAACCCGAGAGCCGATCGAGGCTCGTATTTAATGTTTACATGTATGCCCTGCAGGAAACTAAGCGAGGCATCCCCATCACCTTCCCGACCGGGTATAGGTCAGGTGGCACGCCCTGCACTTCGCATCGCCGCGTGTGACCGAAGAGCATTGCGGGCCGTCGCTCGGAGGGGTCTCGGCCAGCCGCAGCTCTAGGCTCTTCCCGGCTCTACGGTGTTGACAAGGCCGCTGCCCGCCGGTGGGTTTTGGCAGTCAACACATTCTCGGCACGCCCGGTGGGACCAACGTCTACATCAACCACATCGCCATCTACATCTCGAGATGGCGGACGGCACGCCGGCCACCTACGAGGAGCTGCTCGACGAGCTCAAGAAGCAATACAACGAGATCAAAGCTACCCTCGAAGCCGACCTCATCGGCTCATATCACAGAACCCGTTCGCATGGCGTCAGGCGGAAGGAGTTCTCACCGGAAGGCGCGCTCGATGAAGTGGACTTATCCGTCCCGTCAGAGGAACGTACCAGGGCCGTACGCCATGAGATTGGTGGCATGGTGGCTCACTCGTTGCGTCTCCATTCCGAGAGCCTGGTGAATACTTTGGAGCATGTCGCCGTTCGGATGATCAAGGAGGTCATGAAGAATCAGCACTCTTTGTTAGTGCCAACTCTCAGGACCTACCAAGGAAAAGTGCCACTCCAGCCCCGTCTGCCGTTGTCGCGCACATCGGCAGCACCAGGAGCGCATAATTCACCGGCGCGTGCCGTTGACAGGGTTAACGGTACTCACCCCAGGAGGTGCCAACCAGGACATCCGTTCAACATCAACATGATAGAACCGGGGCGCCCCTTGATGAAGATAAAGGCGAGGGCAACCGCTCTCGTGGCGAAGACAAGGAAGAGGCTGCTCCATGTGATCGGCCCCGACACCGCCAAAACATCCTAGTGATGATCAAGGTAGAAGCCGACGCCGATATCGGCCCGTTGTATCCGTATCACCCGCTCTCCCGGTATGCGGCGTCGACCTCACAGGTGACGGGAAGCTAGGGTACGGGTTCACATCAGCTGATGAGCTAGAGGAAGTCGACATCGGTCCTGGGGATAAGCCTCGACCTACTTTTATCAGCAAGAAGTTAGATCCGCGCGACCAACCCCAAGATGAGGACAGGCGGTACCTGGCAAGGGAGGGGATAAGAAGCATGCGGTATCAACGCCCACTCTCCGAGCACCTCCTCAACAAATACGAGCAACACCACGACCGACGTCGGCGCTACGACGTAGATGATGAAAGGAATTTTCGGTCTGATGCCGAGGTCGGAGGTACCGCCAACATGGTAGAAGCAACGACGGGTACGATCGTCGCGCCGAAGGAAGGCCAAGGGGGCAGGGTGACATGGATAGGCACTGGGACTTCCCGTTCTTCAAACATTGCTGGGACTCAGGAATGAGCCGATTGCCAACAATCGAGGACTGCCCAGAATGCAAACAAAGGAAGAAGGGTGCCGCTAACGTGTCTGTGTTCAGCCGTCTAGGGCCTTTCCCGCCTCGGAACAAGCATGCTGAGTCCGCTCAGGTGGAAGATCTCGAGGAGCTAGAGGACGGTGGTGAAGAATACAAATATCATCGGCCCAGGTGGTGCCCTGATGGGCTCAGCCGTTCCCAGAAGCGAAGAGTTCAGCGTCTGCGTGGGTTGGAAGAAGCCGAAAGATTATACTCGCGCACGCTAAGGGAGGCACGGCCCGATCCGGCCGCCGAAATTCGGCGAACCCTGGACAAGGAAGGTCAGCCACAAAGAAAAGAGTGGCGCCCCGAACAGAGAAAAGCCGATGATGAAACATCGGGCCGGCACAAATATGGTGTTTATCCTCCCTTCGGAGTTCGGTGCTCCGAGGATTAGATGAGACATCCGTGGCACAACTTGATCTGCGGCCCACGGCCGGTTATCTTTGAGAAGCCACGGGAAAGGAGCTACGAGCATCCGAAGGCCCCGTACTTACGAGGATATATCGATGGGAGGCACCGTAAATAAGATGCTGGTGGACACCGGAGCGGCGAGTTAACATCATGCCGTACTCTATGCTACGTCGGCCGGGACGCTCGAGTTCGGATCTAATCAAGACTAACGTGACGTTGAGCGACTTCAACGGCCAAGCGTCCGAAGCACAAGGAGTTCTGAACGTGGATCCGACCGTAGGAAGAAAAACTATCCCTACGACGTTCTTCATCGTCGATAGCACGAGCGAGCTATGCTCGTGTTGCTCGGGAAGAGATTGGATCCACGCCAACCGCTGCATTCCCTCCACGATGCACCAATGCATAATACGATGGGATGGTGATGAGGTAGAGGTCGTCCGGGCCGATGACTCGGCCGAAGTTTCAACGGCCGGCATGAACGCATGGGAAGCAGCAGGCCAAGAACCCCTCTCGGGCATCAACTTGGACGATCGCGAGCGCATCGATCCGACAAAGGGAAGGGTTAAGCTAGTTTTATCCATCGGCCCGACCATGTAGTTGAAGCCAAGCGATGTGCAACTTGGCGAGGCTGATCCTTGTGATCGGCCCCCAAGGGTCTATGAAGGAACATTACAAAACCTTCACCGAGCAAACAACGTGGAGGCCGATTCCGTGATCGGCCGTAAATATCCTCACCATCCATACCTGCCCGGGTTCAACACATGATCCAACGAGCCGATATCATCAATTCTCTTGACGAGAATCGGCTCGGGGGCGCCCAAGTGGATAAAACACGAGGATATGCAGTAGAAGTGTCCCATCCTGTGGCGATGGGTATTGGAGTATGGGGGCCGATACACAAATCGGCCGGAAATTCAAAAAATTTTAAGCACAGCCGATGTGCAGACATCGACTTAAGGATCAATGGAGCATGAAATGGGTCTTCCTTTCAAGGACCCCTAATTCTCATTGGCAAGCCTTCAAGATCAGCGGCATTAGCAGGTTTGAGGGTCGTGGCTCTGATTAAACGGCAAGTCAGGGTAGGGATGAGCCTTCCTAAGACTGCGAGAACAGCCGATGACTAAGCAATCGGCTGCGACTTTTTGACCAAGATGGTGACTTAGTAGCTGTCACTTCTAGGGGGTGTTACGTCCAGAATTTGGAGGGCATCAGAGATTCAAAGACACCCCCACCGGGAGGCGTCCCAGCCTGCCAGGGTCGAAGAGCCGATAGTTGTTGGAGTCGGCTGATGCTGCATTACAAGTTGGAAGCCGAGGGTGACCGATGTGGTCGGCTCACTGTTATTCTCGCCCGACTGAGGCCCGGGGGGCAGCTTGCCCCGAAGGATCCTTTGCTACGCGGACCAATTTCGTTGGAATCGGCTAACTCGCATCACAACCGGCCCGAGGAATGGTGCCGATGTTACGGAATTATCGGTTTCAATATGCAAGACGATTCGAGCCGACAAGCCCAGGACTATGTTGAGGGCACCTACTCAACACCGGATTAGTAGCCTGCTCGAATCGGCCGTGTAGACTGTCAGCGGATGAAAGGTGGTCCACTCTCGGACGTGGTCGAGCCCAGGCCTGTTTGCCTGAATTATTGGTCTTCATCATTGTCTCTACCCCGGCTGAGGCTCGGGGGGCAACTTGCCGCGAGAGGTCCTTTGCTATAAGAAGGCCGAGTTTGCTAAAATCGGTTGGCTCTGCATCTCAGTTTGATTTGGAACAATGGTTGCTGAAAGGGAACAGAGCAGGATTATACAGAGCAGGATTATAAAACATTACTACAGAGGTAATGCCTGTCCTGCAGAAGTGGCAGCTTCGGCGTTTAAATTGATCCGGCAACGATCTCAGGGCGTTTCTAGAGACAAAGAGGATCTGGAAGGGAAGGATGTGGCAGAAGAATGTCTGAAGGCCTAGGGTTTGCACGCTTATGGCTGGGCCTGGTTTGACCAGGAGCTTGGGTCCGGATGAATCTATCAAAAAATTTGTCGTGAGAAACCGATGCGACGCCATCGGCTTATTGAGCATTAACCAGATTGGCAATCGGTAGAATCAGTGCGAAAGACAATCGGCTAAATTATCATAAAGGGAATCGGCAAAATCAAATTGGGGAATTTCTTTCTTCATTGATAAACCAGATTTCTTACATAGAAGAGCTGATTGCTCTCAAAAGAAGGTACTAGGGGGTACATTGCCCCGTCTACTACTGCTGGCCCTGTGCTAAGATCCTATCTAGGGGCCGTTGCTGCCCTCGTCATCGTCTTCGCCGCCGCCGTCGGCGCTGCTCCCGGCCGGCTCGTCGTCGGCCGCTCCGGCCGGCCGCCGGCAGGGCCTTCGTTGTCTTCGTCCTCCTCGTCGTCGTCGTCGCCGTCGGCCGTCGAAGTCACTCGGATTCCCCTGCCAGGGGCAATGGCGCTTGGCCGGCGGCTCGTCGGGGAGGCTATCGTCGCTGTCCTCCTCCTCTTCCTCCTCCTCCGTCTCCTCGGAGGTGGTGGGGTTTACCCAGGAGAAACGATCGCTATCGCTCTCCTCCTCCGATTCCCCGGCAGCAAGGAAGCGGAGGTCGCTCTCCCCGTCGGTCAAGGATTTGTCATCCTCGGACCGGACGAGGGAGTCATGGTCCTCTTTGTCCCACTTCGTTGGGGCGAGGATATCGTACGCCGCCTGCGTGCCCCACGAGGGCGTCGACTCTCGGATGGGAGAGGACACGTAGGAAAGATCCGATGAAGAAGAAGAGGAAGAGGAAGAAGACATGGTTGCAGAGGAGGGTTTTTTGGAGTGCTGATGCGGAAGGGGTGGAAAGGAGAACTGTTCGATGCGGTCAAATAAAGGAGGTGGGGATTTAATTTCCGAGCAGTTCTCGAGGATATGGTACCAAAACTGTCAAGTCGTGCAGAGAAGTTGGGAAGGCAAGTCATCATGATGAAGCATGCTGCGACGGTTCTGCTCTGCCATGACATGACCCCTCGGAGGGAAAAACAGAGTGATTTTGGAATTACCAATTCCAAAACCAGGGGGGCATGTGTTATCACCAGGATTTGACCGAGTCAGAGGTGGGCCGCAATCAAGATGGGCTTAAGGAAATATACATGGAGAATTATGTGAATCGGCTCGTTATGCTAAGTTGGGCTTCATTGCCCTTGTATCTGTAAAATATTAGATTGCATCTTAGTTTAGAAAGTAGAATCTTACCCGTGCACGGTTTGATGCACGCCCACATTAGAAAGTCCCCTGGACTATAAATATGTACCTAGGGTATATGGAATAAACAACAACTCACGTTCAACCCCAAACAAACCAATCTCGGCGCATCGCCAAGTCCTTCGTCTCGAGGGTTTCTATCAGGTAAGCGACATCTTGCGATCTAGGCAGCACAAGCCCCACGTTGTTCATGCGTTGCTCGTTCTGAAGCGCTTTTGATGGCGAGCAACGTAGTTATCATGGATGTGTTAGGGTTAGCATTGTTCTTCGTTTAAGCATGCTTACGTAGTGCAACCCTTGCATATCTAGCCGCCCTCACACCTATCTCGGGTGTGGGGGCGGCACCCCGCTTGATCATTATTTAGTAGATCTGATCCGTTACGATTGCTCCTTGTTCTACAAGGATTAGTTTAATATCTGCAATAGTTAGGCCTTACAAAGGGGGGAGGATCCAGTGGCACGTAGGGTGGCGTTCGCAAGTCCTAAACAGGATGTTCCGAGGATCAACTTCATGTTGGTTTTTAGGCCTTGTTTAGGATCGGCTTACGAGCACCGTGCGTGGCCGCGAGGCCCAACCTGGAGTAGGATGATCCGATTATGCGGTGAAAACCCTAAATCGTCGTAGATCTCATTAGCTTTATCTTGATCAAGCAGGACCACCAAGTATTCGTGCACCCCGTACGAATCATGGGTGGATTCACAGGATAACCTGAGAGCCGATCGAGGCTCGTATTTAATGTTTACATGTATGCCCTGCAGGAAACTAAGCGAGGCATCCCCATCACCTTCCTGACCAGGTATAGGTCAGGTGGCACGCCCTTGCACTTCGCATCGCCGCGTGTGACCAGAAGAGCATTGCGGGCCGTCGCTCGGAGGGGTCTCAGCCAGCCGCAGCTCTAGGCTCTTCCCGGCTCTACGGTGTTGACAAGGCCGCTGCCCGCCGGTGGGTTTTGGCAGTCAACAGTATCTCTTTCAACTTTGTTGGCTTTCTCATTGTTACGATAGCTTGTATTTTATCGGGATTTGCTTCAATCCCTCTTGCTGAAACTAGAAACCCCAGAAGTTCTCCTGCTGGGACGCCAAAGGAACACTTCGTCGGGTTCAACTTCAGGCAGAATTTGTCGAGGTTGTCAAAAGTTTCCTTGAGATCCTCAATCAGTGTTGTCCCCTTTTTTGACGTTATGACGACATCGTCGATATATACTTGTACGTTTTTCCCAATCTGTGTCGCCAAACACTTCTGCATCATCCTTTGATATGTTGCTCCCGCATTTTTTAGACCAAAGGCCATTGTTCTGTAGCAAAACACGTCGTAAGGTGTAATAAACGCGGTTTTTACTTCATCTTCTTCTTTCAATCTGATCTGGTTATAACCAGAATATGCGTCCAGGAAGGAAAGACGTTCACATCCAGCCGTGGAGTCGATAATTTGATCGATCCTCGGGAGGGGAAAGTGATCCTTTGGACAATGTTTATTGAGACACGTAAAGTCGACGCACATGCGAAGGACCTTAGTGTTTTTCTTTGGCACCAACACAGGATTTGCTACCCATGTGGCTTCTGTGAATATCTCTTTGATAAAACCAGCTTCCGTAGTCGATTGATTTCTCGACAAGATAGCTTTGCGGTTTGGTTCCGAAAACGCCGCAAAGGTTGTTTGATTGGCCTCGCCAATGGATCCAAGTTTAGGTGGTGCTCGGCAAGTTCCCTGGGTACTCCTGGCATGTCAGCTGGACACCATGCGAAGATTTTCCAGTTCTCACGGAGGAACTCGACGAGCGCGCTTTCCTATGCGATATCCATGTCGTTTGCGATGGATGTCGTCTTTTTCGGGTCTGTCGGGTGGATCTGCACCTCCTTAGAATTTTTCTCTGTATTGAAAGTTGATTCTTTATTTGGCCTCCCAACGTCTGGCAGTACGTCGTAATCAGTCATGCTTTTCGACGCCAAATACTCAGCCTTGCATCCCGAAAGTTTCGATAACCGATGGAAATCCTTGTCGCACTTATCAGCTAAGGCGAAGCTCCCTTTGACTGTGATTGGTCCCTTGGGTCCGGGCTATCTCCACAACAAGTATGTATAATGTGGTACTGCCATAAACCTAGCGTATGCTGGTCGTCCCAACAAAGCGTGGTATTGCGACGGAAAATCCACGACTTCAAATTCCAGCTTCTCAATTCTATAATTCTCTCGAGTTCCAAACTGAACGTCGAGATTTATCTTCCCCAATGGATAACTTGGTTTCTCCGGTGTAATGCCGTGGAACCTTGTGTCTGTTGGCTTCAAGTTCGCTAAGGATATGTTCATCTTCCTCAATGTGTCCGCGTACATAAGGTTTAAGCTGCTGCCACCATCTATGAATACTCGAGAAACATCAAATCCCGCAATAACTCGCCGGCGGAATAAGTGCTGACCGCCTCGGTCGAGGAACTTGTTGTGGATGGTCCGCTATGGTGAAGCCGATGTCTTGCCCTGACCAATTGAGGTACTCAACTGTTGGTGGAGGCATTTTCTCTGCCATGAACACCTGCCTCGAGATCACTTTTTGAGTTCTGTTGGATGGCCTTCCCTTCTGAATCATCGACACCGCTCCATTTGAGTTAGGATCGACATAAGGTGGTGGTGGTGGTGCTGCCGCTATTCTGAGCTGGTGCCGGTTGTCGTCCGTAATCGCGGGAGGTGGTGGTAAGTGAACCTCGCTCCTGGGCTCCCGAGGATTTCTCTGTGTTGCTCGAGCATGAGCGTTCTCTGCATATCTGAACATTGCCTGAAAATTACGACAATCTTTCTGCAAGTGCCCTGACTGTCTTTTTCCGTTGCTGTCGATGAAAAAATGCATCTGACACGGCCCGTTCATCATCTCTTCGGGAGACATGAAAGGCCTCTGTGGCCTTGGCCCGTTGTTTTGTCTATTTTGTCGAAATTCGTCTCTGTTGTCACTTCGTTGCTCATTACTTTTCTGGTAATCATCTCGATTATTTCCTCCTGCGCTGGCTCGGAAACCAGCCGAAATTTGCCCCCGGGGCGTCGTAGTTTGGGCATCGCCGAGGAAATCGTCGCCTCGATTGATAATTTCGACCACGGTCCTCCTCCGGCGACCTATGCCGTTTATTGTGGACAGCGTCTTCTCCGTCCGCCCATCTGTTTGCTATCTCCATCAACGCGGATACTGTCTTTGGATTGGTCCTTCCCAAGTCCTCGACAAAATCTCCACGCCTAATTCCCGCGACAAACGCATCTATTGCTCTCTCGTCAGATATATTTTCTGCCGAGTTTTTTATGATGTTCCACCTTTGGATGTATTTTCTCATTGACTCATCTCGGCTTTTGTCGACATGCCCTCAGCTCTTCTAACGACGCAGGTTTTTTGCACGTGGACCTGAAGTTTTTGACGAATACATCCTCGAAACTTTCCCAGCTGTCGATAGATCCCGGTGGAAGCTTCTTGATCCAAGATCGTGCGGCTCCGCTTAAGTGCACCTGAATACTTTGCATGGCTGTTGCCCTAGTTCCTCCAGTTAACTTCACCGTCTCGAGGTAATCAACTAGCCAATCCTCTGGATCTTGCAGGCCGTCGAATTTTTTGAAGTGATCAGGCAACTTAAATCCCGAAGGAACTCGAGTTTTTCGTACTCTCCTTGTGAAGCACGGCAGGCCGCACATATCCTCGTCGTTAAGCTCCGGGGATTGCCGATGATCCCTTCTGCTTTGCCTTGCTCTGTCGACCCTTGCTTGTGCTCCTGTGTCTCGTGCTCCACTTGGTCCTTCATGGACTGCCGCCGTTGCTGCTGCAGGTCGTGGACTATCTTGCCTTGCCGCTCCTTCGGGAGGCGTTGATAAAAACGCTGTCCCCATAGCTCCAACTCCTGCTAACGCCATATTATATAATGTTTCTCTCGGATCACCTGGAGGTGGCCTAGATGCGAGGATATAAGCTTGTGTCGCCATATACCCAGCTTCTGGTGTCTTAGGGATAATGTTTCCTCTTGTATCTATCGACATAAAGGACATGTCGAGGTTTTGAACTAAGTGCTCTCTTTCTGCTTCGGGTATGTTTTGTAACCTTGATCTTCCTCTGTTCCGAGCCTCCCTATGGCTATCACCCGAAACTCTAGATTGTCCACTTAGATCTGCCCTTCTCCTGCCGGATGCGTAAGCTGCCTCCTTTCTCCTGTTCAACTCAGTCTGTCTGTTTTTCTATTTCTCGGGCAGTTCGTGCGAGCCTATATTGATAAGCTTGCAGCTTCTTGAGCCGTAGCTGTTGTCGTCATTGGCTCCGAACCATCTAGGGCTTTTGCAGCTCTATCCCAGTGCTGCTTGCGGAAGTTGAACTCGACACGTGGTGTGGGCCCGTCATATTTAGTGCCCATACCTCTCCTTAGATCCGAGGGATCGACATATGGATTACCCAAATCGTCGAAAGCCTCCGATGTTTCTTCTTGATTTTCGATAGCATAAATCCGATGATATTTTGTACTCAGATCTATGTTGGGTTTGGTGACATCATTGTTGAGATTGATGAAGACCTTGCCCACTGTGATGGATTTGTCGATGAAGTCGTAACTGTCGACATCGCTTGAGCCACCGCTTATATAGGAGTCCGCAGATGACTCAAATGATGTGTCGCTGAAGATCTTGGCGAGTTTCTCTCTTGCTCTGATGCTGACGTAACGCGTTGCCGAAGTTTCTTCTTCTGACTCGGTTGACGATGCATAGCTTGGGTAATCGGAATCAACCACCGACGATCCCGACGAAATCGGAATTTCGACACGATACGATCCTTCCTTCTCGACGCGAAAGTGAAACCTTCCGAACGTCATCTCCATGGGCTCCGCCAGATGTGCATATGCATCCAAACGGGAGGGTGGGTGAGGAACAAAATCAACAAGACCAGCAGCGATCTGTTTACCTCGATCCATAGTGTTGCTTCCGGTTGACGATGTCGAAGATCTTGAACGTGCCATCGAGATCAGATCCTTACGCCTCTAATTCCCACAGACGGCGCCAATTGACAAGGGATTAACTTGTCAATGCCTACGGGTGATAGGCTAGGGTTTAGTTAGAAGTAGAGGGCAAGTAGATCTCGAAGGTTTCAGCCAAAAAGTACTCGACGATTATGAAAACTAGGGTTTGTGAACAATGATTCGATGATCTCCTCGTCCCTCGACTCCCCCTTTATATAAGAGGTGGAGCCGAGGGTTTCGTTTTGTACAAGTTTACAGAGTCCGGGACGGTTTCTAACTCATCCCGCCAGATTACAAACAATACTTCCTATTACAATTATACTTTCCTTAATATATCTTGGGCTCTCGAACCTTCTTATTCTTCGGGTAGTGGGCCTTCATTAAAACCCCGGGTACTATCTTTGGCAGGCCCATTTGGGATGCCTATGTCAGCAGGGCCCCCACTTGGAATAACCACGGCTTCCCATTCCTAGGGAGCTTAATGTTTTGAGGAGACCTTATTGTCAGGCAATAGATAATAGTCGGTGTTGTGTGTGTAGTGTGTACAACAGAGCTCCGCAACTCGTGAATCTGAATTTACTTCATTAATATGAGATGATAACATATAATTTGGATTTTCATATGTAGTCCATTTTATATGAAATTCAATGGGAATAACGAGAGGAGAATGATGAAGAACCCAATAACTGTTACATTTTCAAATTTTAGTTTATGGCAACAATCATAAATATTACTGACTAAATTGCAAACTATTAGCTTTCATGAGCATTGTGAAGTGGTTTGATGAAGATGACCAGTCCCTTCATGGATTTGCTAATAATATAACATGTTTATACTTGCAAGCTGCACTAATAAATATATACTTCCCTAACTAACCAGACAAAATTTCTAGCTTTTCTTCTTTCGAAGTGATATCCCAGAACCATCTTGGCTGAAATTTAACTGAAAACATGGTGATATTACTTCCATTTTCAAGAACAATGCAATGCAAAGTAAGTTTGTGCAGACATTTTTTTACTGAATCACCTCATGATGTGTTGTTATTACGGATAATCCTTTTTTTTGTGGTGATCAAACTACAACAAAGTTCTGGTATCACCTGTAAATATATTTGTATGACAGCAAGGCCGAATCTAGAAAAATATGCAAATTGCTGTCGTCACTGATGTGAACCATGTGTTGCTCCACCGCAAACCTGTGAGAAAGGCATGTGACCATCCACGTGCGACAACTCATTCTTAAGCATGTTGATATCAATCAGTCAATCAGAATAAGAACACAAATAATGGAAACAATTAGATAAATTTTCAGCAAGAGGATGAAAACCACAAACTGAAAGGCAGATATACATAAGCGACTGGTTCACAAATAAATTTACCGTGATGTTTAAGATGTTGTTGACAAGGGTGGAGTTTGCAGTGGTGTAATCCCGGCGGATAAAAGCTTGGCTTGTAAACAGCCTCGTCGGTCCTGATGCCGATAGGAAACTGGGTGATTCCTTTGGAGCAATGCGTGAAGTTGGGGTTCAGCCTCCCCCAGTGCTTGGGGCCGAGAGAGCCGAAGTACCCAAACTCCACGACGTCTGCTTAAATCAGTCAAGAGTGAACATATCATCGATGACGGCATAGTAAATGAAACGACAAGCAAGCGATGAGCATTGAAAATTTGGCCGTAAGTTAACGGGATTTGCTCTGGCATAGCTAACAAGCCAATAATGACAACCCAACGACGACGACATACCAGATGAGAAACATCAAACTCGTAGCAAAATTATGAACTCACTCCTAGTGAAAAATAACATTAAGTAGATGCCGCTTAAAACCGGCAAGAAAGAACAAATACCGTTTTTCCTTGGTGTCTCCCTGCATTTGAATAGAGAACCACAGATTTTTTTACATAAAGTGTACTTAGTATGTTAGAGTAACATGAACTCCAAACCTATCCTATGAATCCAGTATGAGATGCAGGCTTTCATCACAAGCCATGGAAACAAATTTGTGAAATTCAAATTAGTAAATGTAGGGATCACATCAGCATGGGGGCAGAGTGGCCTGGTTTACCTCAGGATGGTGCAGAGAAAGCAATATTGCTAGTGCCAACGCCCAACTCAGGCCGAGAATATCAAACCCTTCTTGCCTACAGGAAAAGAAAACAAAGCAGTTCTTAAGTCCCACGGAGGTACAAATGATACTGAAGCTACTAATGAATACATTTAGAAACAGAACATGCCCATCTGCTTCCTTGAAATAAATAACAACCAGTATAGAACATTGCAATTTACATATTTGAAGAGCAAAAAGAACACTGCAGTGCAGAATGTCCACTCTTGAACTTTAATGATGATCATTCTACAAATATAGGCTACAGTACATCCATGCTCAACTTTTTTATTGCCTCAAATGGTGTTTTTTGAGCAGAGAAAACATAGGGGATCAATACGACGCAACCTATCAGGATTTTTATTTCCAAGAAAATGAGATCTAAAATTTTAAAGAATTCACTTGCCTTTGGAAAAAGGTAGCTGGTAATAACCACAATATATCTATGGAACAACAGCATTCTGTGTGCATTGAGCCTTCATCCTAGTGTCCATACAGAACCTGAAAACCATACCATTAATCCAAGTTCTGCTGCTCCGGTTAATTAAGCAACCTGAGCGGTAGTGGCACATACCTGCAAAATCATGTTCATCAAGAATTTAAGAGGAATCCCTACACTTCAAATGTAGGCAAGATATAAGAGGTGGTTCTTGGAAAAATATCACCATATAAGACCGGAAGGGCCAACAAAATACCATGATCTCCAGAGAGGTCCTTCTAAGCGGCAGAGCAAAATGACAGTTGCTATCGGTACAACCCTATATAAAGATTGGAAAATGAGTAAGTATCTCCACTCACCCATATATTGAAATAAAATTTTGGTGCTTTTGAAGCTGAACCATCTGAGTATCGATTAAAAGAGAGGCTTTTAAAGATGCAAAATATAGCCAACATGTACGATTAGAGAAGCATATCATGTTCTATGGTGCTCTAAAAGATAAACAAAATCACACTGGTAGACAAAATTGCAGTACTGGAAATCAGGTTTGAGCTACTGGTACCTGGAGGATTTGTTGAAGAACATATAGCACATCTTGGCGTCCATGTATATCCATACAAAGGCAGTGTCTGCAAAGTGCTATGTATTCAAATTTATGTATATTGCTGACGACAAATACATGTTAGTGTTTCGGATAAGTGCCACCTCACCATTTCAAAAGCTAAACTTGCAGGAGCACGTGCACATACAATTTCTTTCTAGGGTATACCTAAGCTACATAGAATAAATAAACTATTGGCAGGTAGTAAACAAAAATTCCAAACTGCACAGGGAACTGGTTTACGTGACTGAAGTTTTTATATTTGCAGCTATTCTTGTCATGCTTCTTCAACCACTGAGTGTAACTGGTAAGATTATTGTTGCTCAAAATTTATGTATATTGCTGACAACTAATACATGTTAGTGATTTGGATCGGTGCCACGGTTAATTTCAAAAGATAAAATTGCAGGAGCACACGCACATACAATTTCGAAACTAAAACTGCCAAATGGGAACTTCTATGACACCATACAGGCGAAGCAATTCTCACCAATTACAAACTAATGGAGACAATGTAGCAGGGTATAGAGAAAGATAGAGCAGATACAACTTACTTGGCATAGGCTCTTCCATCAAGGAGAATATCATCATTGTGGTCCCTGAATGGCCTAATCTGCCATATCTGGTTCATCTCAATCTGATGTAACAGGCTGGATCAAGCAGCCCCGGAAGGGACATATGACACCACTAGTAAGGAGAGGTGCTCACCTCTGGTCCTAGGAGTCTCACTCCGATAGAGTTTGGCGGCTGCTCATTTTCCTCCCGTCGAGCATGACGAAGTACAAACCATGCCAGGTCTTGAGCATGTCAGTTGTTACCTATAAATACGATGCCAGGTCCTGAAATATAAATACCATCCGCTTTACTATATAAAAGTTAGGATAACAATATCATGAGCATGTCTTGTAAAAAGGAAACATATTGGCATTGGCATATCATATGGTGAAGGGAAACATTGGACTGAAAATGTCAATGGTGAACCAATATCCGTCAACAAAACTAAATCAATGTGTGATCCTAGCAGGTAAAAGGTGCATCAAGTACACATGAGTCTGTCACTTTTTGCTGCATAATTCCAAGGAGGGCCTCAGCCTCTCGTTTTCACATAGATTGACTCAATCCTAGTGCACCAAATCTTGGAGCATGCCAAATAAGTTTAATTAAAAACATTGTTTACCTTGTTGGGATTCCGCATGTCAAAAGTAGGGTAACACATCAAAGTTTGAACATTGGCTACATTTCCATGAATGTCTGGGGTATCTTGTAGAGGAAACCACTATTTACAACCTATTCGGAATATGGACATGTATAAGCTCATATGTCATAAAACTGATCTCTACTTCCGTGGCACAATAAGATTGTTCTCAAAAAGCAATAATTCTACAAGTAGCAATCAACTTACCAAATAGTCATTACACCACTTGTTATAGAACTCCAAAAGGTCATCGTCCCAAACTTGAAATGAGTTTTGAGTGATGATGTTAAGGTAGCAAACGGATCGATCATATTAGTAGCAGAGTTGTATTCACTCACCGTAAGATCGATGACCGGATAACTTACAAAAATTTCTCGAGAATATATTAAGATACATTGCCTGGAACATAACCCACATGCTCGGAGCATGCTTTTGAAAATTAGAACATACCAAGACATTTACTTTTCAATGCACCGCCCGCTGCACTATCATGGTTAAATGTGTAAGCTACAGAATTTCTATCGCTTGTTAGGTAAGATGAACAAAAATAGTTAAGAAAAGAAAACATACCATCCTCATCCTCATATCCAACTGGGATCATGCCAAGATGAATTTCACGCCTCCGAGCATCCACATCAATGGAAGACCGAGCACGTGGAATAATCTCTCGCATGCAAAACAAAAGACATGCCAATTGGCAAGTCCGCAAGTGAGATGGAAAAAAGCAATCCCATCATCTACCAGGAAGATAAAAAACATTAAGTGAAATCACATAGTGAGAAACGGAAAGAACGCGAAGGCGTAGACAATTTTATGTAAAGAAAACGGAGAAACCCTTCTTTATAGTAGTCCGAAATTAAATATAAAGTAAGTGTGTGAACAATATTTTTCAGCGGAAATACCTGAACACATGAAAAATTGGAGAATCCAGAGGCCTATATCACTCAGCATAGAATCCACGAGGATGTATAGTTTATCGCTGGCATAGACTTGCATTTTGTTGGCCTTCCCATGGTTTGACCACTTATAGCTTCAGCCCATCTCCACCTCTCGCAAAAAATGCTAGTGCTCAAACCTGCGTGGAGTATGCAAAAATGCTAGTTTACTGCTGGCATAGACTTGAATTCCCTGTAGCAAAAAGACATTCAATATCCAAATAATCCGAGTCACCAAAATCATAACAACTATGCAATTGACTGTGTGGAGTATATGAGGATCCCAACTTATTCTAGTAAAGTATATTCCTGTGACATATAAATGGCCTTCACCAAGCACACAATATTTTGGTACACAAAACATGATTTTTTGCATTGAATAGTAGGCAGCCGCCACCGAGAATTCCTATTAAATTGTTTTTTGGATCAAATAATTAGCCGGCATCACCGAGAGTAACCCAGGTGCACAACAACACCTGCATGAGAAAACAAAATGTCCAATATCAAACAATGACAAAGTATGGATGTGGTACGAATGGAATGCCAAAGAAACCAATGAGGAAAATTTAAAAGACGAGAGATTAAACGTTAGCTAATCGACCACTCGTAACCGAGAAATCCAATATATTGTCATCTTATTTAACTTGGAGATGAAACATGAGCTAATTGACCACTTTATCAAGCACTATATAAGCAGTAGAAAAGGATCCACACAAACCAAAACGTGATGGCGGCTAGGGTTTTCGGAGCGGGTCGCCGGCCCGCACTTGACCTCGCGCCGATGAAGATGGTGAGCCCGGAAGTGGTTGTCCCCTCGTCGCTGCCGGCCTCCATGGCAGGCTGATAGGTGAGTTTGGAGGTGGCGACGACCCGTATTCTTGCTCCTTGCCACCATCTATCTTCGGCGACCTCAATCCCCTTCGCGCCACCTCGGCCTCCGGCGGCCTCCGAAGAGTCTCCCGCCGCCGAGCCCCGCTCCGGCACCTCCTCCTCCACCTCCTCCTCTCTTGGGCGGCGCGCTGCTCCCGCAAACGCACGCCCCCATCTCGCTTCTCGCCTAGCGAGCGGCGGAGGGGATCCTCGCCGGCCGCCCTGTGCACAACGGAGTTGAGGAGGACGGGCGAGGCAGAGGCGCAGGGTATGGCGCGAGGTGAGAGAGGAGGGCGGGCGAGGATGGGAGAGAGGAGGACGGGCGAGGCGATGGCGGCGATGGGAGAGGAGGACGGGCGAGATGGGGGAGGGGCGCGGCGTTTGGGGGAGCGTGGGGATAGGGTTGAGGATTTTGTCTCACGTTGGGCTCAGCCCAGCCAATCAAATGGCGACACGTGGCCCACTCGGTGGAGTAAGAAAAGAGGAAAACTGCCCAGCCGGGGCGCGCGACGTGCCTTACGTGGATGCGCTGTGAGAGCTCCATGGGAGTGCAGCAATCATACCTTTAGATACCTACATGTTTTATGCACACTTTATGTCATATTCGTGCATTTTCTGGAACTAACCTATTAACAAGATGCCGAAGTGCCAGCTCTCGTTTTCTCGCTCGTTTTTGGTTTCGTAAATCCTAGTAACGAAATATTCTCGGAATTGGACGAAACGAAGACCTAGGGGCCTATTTCGCCACGAACCTTCTAGAAGACCGAAGAGCATATGAAGTGGGGCCACGAGGTGGCCAAACCACAAGGCGGCGCGACCAAGGGGAGGCCCGCGCCGCCCTGTGGTGTGGGCCCCTCGTTAGCCCCCCGACTCTGCCCTTCCGCCTACTTAAAGCCTCCGTCGCGAAACCCCCGATGCGAAAACCACGATACGGAAAACCCTACCGAGACGCCGCCGCCGCCGATCCCATCTCGGGGGATTCTGGAGATCTCCTCCCGGCACCCCGCCGGAGAGGGGATTCATCTCCCGGAGGACTCTACACCGCCATGGTCGCCTCCGGAGTGATGAGTGAGTAGTTCACCCCCGGACTATGGGTCCATAGCAGTAGCTAGATGGTTGTCTTCTCCTCATTGTGCTTCATTGTTGGATCTTGTGAGCTGCCTAACATGATCAAGATCATCTATCCGTAATACTCTATGTTGTGTTTGTCGGGATCCGATGGATAGAGAATACCATGTTATGTTAATTATCAAGTTATTACATATGTGTTGTTTATGATCTTGCATGCTCTCCGTTACTAGTAGAGGCTCTGGCCAAGTTTTTGCTTTTAACTCCAAGAGGGAGTATTTATGCTCGATAGTGGGTTCATGCCTCGCATTGACACCGGGACAAGTGACGTAAAGTTCTAAGGTTGTGTTGTGCCGTTGCCACCAGGGATAAAACATTGGCGCTATGTCCGAGGATGTAGTTGTTCATTACATTACGCACCATACTTAATGCAATTGTCTGTTGCTTTGCAACTTAATACCGGAGGGGGTTCGGACGATAACTCTGAAGGTGGACTTTTTAGGCATAGATGCAGCTTGGATGGCGGTCTATGTACTTTGTCGTAATGCCCAATTAAATCTCACTATACTTATCATGCCATGTATGTGCATTGTTATGCCCTCTCTATTTGTCAATTGCCCGACCGTAATTTGTTCACCCAACATGCTTTTATCTTATGGGAGAGACACCTCTAGTGAACTGTGGACCCCGGTCCATTCTTTTAATACCGAAATACAAATCTGCTGCAATACTTGTTTTACTCGTTTTCTCTCGCAAACAATCATCTTCCACACAATTCGGTTAATCCTTTGTTACAGCAAGCCGGTGAGATTGACAACCTCACCGTTTCGTTGGGGCAAAGTACTTTGATTGTGTTGTGCAGGTTCCACGTTGGCGCCGGAATCTCCGGTGTTGCGCCGCACTACATCCCGCCGCCATCAACCTTCAACGTGCTTCTTGACTCCTACTCGGTTCGATTAAACCTTGATTTCTTATCGAGGGAAACTTGCCGCCGTGCGCATCACACCTTCCTCTTGGGGTTCCCAACGGACGTGTCAACTACACGCATCAAGCAAATTTCTCGGCGCCGTTGCCGGGAGATCAAGACACGCTGCAAGGGGAGTCTCCACTTCTCAATCTCTTTACTTTGTTTTTGTCTTGCTTTATTTTATTTACTACTTTGTTTGCTGCATTATATCAAAACACAAAAAAAATTAGTTGCTAGTTTTACTTTATTTACTGTCTTGCACTCTATATCAAAAACACAAAAAAATTAGTTACTTGCATTTACTTTACTTGCTTCATCATGTTTCCTTTTAATTTTACCACAAAAAACATACCGGTAGGACGCGGGTCTATCATTGGGAGAAACAATATAGAAGAATTCTTCACCCATGTTAGTACCATTGAAGATTTTGAAGATAGACACTTGGTAGAACTTGCTCCTACTTATGAAATTGCTGCTATGCATTTAGTTCGCCTGTTGGAAACTAAATTTGTTAATCTCAATCCTATAATCCAACACATGTTTCTTACACTTGGTGATTTGGAAGAGGGGGAAAAGAAAGATTTTGTTTTAGAAACCCTTCTTAGAGAATTTGGTGGTCTAGCAAGAGAGGCTAGAAAGGTCTTTGCTAAATTTAATATGCTTGGTTCTCATACTAATTTTGTTGGTCTCCTTGAAAAAATGGATATGGATAGGATAAGGTACACTAATAATGCTAATGATGGTGGGGAGATCAAAGCACCAATACCATGTAAACTCCTAGCTATGAATGATGCACTAGAAAATAACTATGCTTGGCTTGTTCCTGAAAATTTGTTTGATGAGAGTAGCAAGCCCAAGACTAATGAAAAGGGAAATGCTGAAACTTATGTATCCAATATACTATGCATGGTTGAGAAAACTCCAAACCCCGCTGTAGGTGCACCACCCTTCGATAACACTTGAGATACACTTTCTGCGCCAGCTGAAAGGCTTTAAAGAAAAGCGCTTATGGGAGACAACCCATGTTTTTACTCCAGTATTTTTGTTTTATATTTGTGTCTTGGAAGTTGTTTACTACTGTAGCAACCTCTTCTTATCTTAGTTTTGAGTTTTGTTGTGCCAAGTAAAGTCTTTGATAGTAAAGTAAGTACTAGATTTGGATTACTGCGCAGTTCCAGATTTCTTTGCTGTCACGAATCTGGGTCTACCTCCCTGTAGGTAGCTCAGAAAATTAAGCCAATTTACGTGCATGATCCTCAGATATGTACGCAACTATCATTCAATTTGAGCATTTTCATTTGAGCAAGTATGGTGGCCTAATAAAATCCATCTTTACGGACTGTTCTGTTTTGACAGATTCTGCCTTTTATTTTGCATTGCCTCTTTTGCTATGTTGGATGAATTTCTTTGATCCATTAATGTCCAAGTAGCTTTATGCAATGACCAGAAGTGTTAAGAATGATTGTGTCACCTCTGAACATGTGAATTTTTATTATGCACTAACCCTCTAATGAGTTGTTTCGAGTTTGGTGTGGAGGAAGTTTTCAAGGATCAAGAGAGGAGTATGATGCAATATGATCAAGGAGAGTGAAAGCTCTAAGCTTGGGGATGCCCCGGTGGTTCACCCCTGCATATTTTAAGAAGACTCAAGCGTTTAAGCTTGGGGATGCCCAAGGCATCCCCTTCTTCATCGACAACATTATCAGGTTCCTCCCCCGAAACTATATTTTTATTCCGTCACATCTTATGTACTTTGCTTGGAGCGTCGGTTTGTTTTTGTTTTTTGTTTTGTTTGAATAAAATGGATCCTAGCATTCACTTTGTGGGAGAGAGACACGCTCCGCTGTAGCATATGGACAAATATGTCCTTAGGCTCTACTCATAGTATTCATGGCGAAGTTCTTCTTCGTTAAATTGTTATATGGTTGGAATTGGAAAATACTACATGTAGTAATTCTAAAATGTCTTGGATAATTTGATACTTGGAAATTGTTGTGCTCATGTTTAAGCTCTTGCATCATATACTTTGCACCCATTAATGAAGAAATACTTAGAGCTTGCTAATTTGGTTTGCATATTTGGTTTCTCTAGAGTCTAGATAATATCTAGTATTGAGTTTTGAACAACAAGGAAGACGGTGTAGAATCTTATAATGTTTACAATATGTCTTTTATGTGAGTTTTTCTGTACCGTTCATCCTTGTGTTTGTTTCAAATAACCTTGCTAGCCTAAACCTTGTATCGAGAGGGAATACTTCTCATGCATCCAAAATCCTTGAGCCAACCACTATGCCATTTGTGTCCACCATACCTACCTACTACATGGTATTTATCCGCCATTCCAAAGTAAATTGCTTGAGTGCTACCTTTAAAATTCCATCATTCACCTTTGCAATATATAGCTCATGGGACAAATAGATTAAAAACTATTGTGGTATTGAATATGTACTTATGCACTTTATCTCTTATTAAGTTGCTTGTTGTGCGATAACCATGCTTCTGGGGACGCCATCAACTATTTTTTGTTGAATATCATGTGAGTTGCTATGCATGTCCGTCTTGTCTGAAGTAAGAGAGATCTACCACCTTTATGGTTGGAGCATGCATATTGTTAGAGAAGAGCATTGGGCCGCTAACTAAAGCCATGATTCATGGTGGAAGTTTCAGTCTTGGACATATATCCTCAATCTCATATGAGAATAATAATTGTTGTCACATGCTTATGCATTAAAGAGGAGTCCATTATCTCGTTGTCCATGTTGTCCCGGTATGGATGTCTAAGTTGAGAATAATCAAAAGCGAGAAATCCAAAATGCGAGCTTTCTCCTTAGACCTTTGTACGAGCGGCATGGAGGTACCCCATTGTGACACTTGGTTAAAACATGTGCATTGCAAAGATCCGGTAGTCCAAGCTAATTAGGACAAGGTGCGGGCACTATTAGTATACTATGCATGAGGCTTGCAACTTGTAAGATATAATGTACATAACTCATATGCTTTATTACTACCGTTGACAAAATTGTTTCATGTTTTCAAAATAAAAGCTCTAGCACAAATATAGCAATCGATGCTTTCCTCTTTGAAGGACCATTCTTTTTACTTTTATGTTGAGTCAGTTCACCTATCTCTCTCCACCTCAAGAAGCAAACACTTGTGTGAACTATGCATTGATTCCTACATACTTGCATATTGTACTTGTTATATTACTCTATGTTGACAATTATCCATGAGATATACATGTTACAAGTTGAAAGCAACCGCTGAAACTTAATCTTCCTTTGTGTTGCTTCAATACCTTTACTTTGATTTATTGCTTTATGAGTTAACTCTTATGCAAGACTTATTAATACTTGTCTTGAAGTACTATTCATGAAAAGTCTTTGCTATATGATTCACTTGTTTACTCATGACATTACCATTGTTTTGATCGCTGCATCCACTACATATGTTTACAAATAGTATGATCAAGGTTATGATGGCATATCACTTCAGAAATTATCTTTGTTATCGTTTTACCTGCTCGGGACGAGCGTAACTAAGCTTGGGGATGCTTGATACGTCTCCGACGTATCGATAATTTCTTATGTTCTATGCCATATTATTGATGATACCTACATGTTTTGTGCACACTTTATGTCATATTCGTGCATTTTCTCGGAACTAACCTATTAACAAGATGCCGAAGTGGCGCTCTCGTTTTCTCGCTCGTTTTTGGTTTCAGAAATCCTAGTAACGAAATATTCTCGGAATTGGACGAAACGAAGACCCATGGGCCTATTTCGCCACGAACCTTCCAGAAGACCGAAGAGCATACGAAGTGGGGCCACGAGGTGGCCAAACCACAAGGCGGCGCGGCCAAGGGGGGGCCCGCGCCGCCCTGTGGTGTGGGCCCCTCGTTAGCCCCCCGACTCTGCCCTTCCGCCTACTTAAAGCCTCCGTCGCGAAACCCCTGATGCGAAAAACCACGATACGGAAAACCTTACTGAGACGCCGCCGCCGCCGATCCCATCTCGGGGGATTCTGGAGATCTCCTCCGGCACCCTGCCGGAGAGGGGATTCATCTCCCGGAGGACTCTACACCGCCATGGTCGCCTCCGGAGTGATGAGTGAGTAGTTCACCCCCGGACTATGGGTCCATAGCAGTAGCTAGATGGTTGTCTTCTCCTCATTGTGCTTCATTGTTGGATCTTGTGAGCTGCCTAACATGATCAAGATCATCTATCCGTAATACTCTATGTTGTGTTTGTCGGGATCCGATGGATAGAGAATACCATGTTATGTTAATTATCAAGTTATTACATATGTGTTGTTTATGATCTTGCATGCTCTCCGTTACTAGTAGAGGCTCGGCCAAGTTTTTGCTTTTAACTCCAAGAGGGAGTATTTATGCTCGATAGTGGGTTCATGCCTCGCATTGACACCTGGGACAAAGGATGAAAGTTCTAAGGTTGTGTTGTGCCGTTGCCACTAGGGATAAAACATTGGCGCTATGTCCGAGGATGTAGTTGTTGATTACATTACGCACCATACTTAATGCAATTGTCCGTTGCTTTGCAACTTAATACTCGGAGGGGGTTCGGACGATAACCTCGAAGGTGGACTTTTTAGGCATAGATGCAATTGGATGGCGGTCTATGTACTTTGTCGTAATGCCCAATTAAATCTCACTATACTTATCATGCCATGTATGTGCATTGTTATGCCCTCTCTATTTGTCAATTGCCCGACCGTAATTTGTTCACCCAACATGCTTTTATCTTATGGGAGAGACACCTCTAGTGAACTGTGGACCCCGGTCCATTCTTTTAATACCGAAATACAAATCTGTCGCAATACTTGTTTTATCGTTTTCTCTGCAAACAATCATCTTCCACACAATTCGGTTAATCCTTTGTTACAGCAAGCCGGTGAGATTGACAACCTCACTCGTTTCGTTGGGGCAAAGTACTTTGATTGTGTTGTGCAGGTTCCACGTTGGCGCCGGAATCTCCGGTGTTGCGCCGCACTACATCCCGCCGCCATCAACCTTCAACGTGCTTCTTGACTCCTACTGGTTCGATTAAACCTTGGTTTCTTACTGAGGGAAACTTGCCGCTGTGCGCATCACACCTTCCTCTTGGGGTTCCCAACGGACGTGTCAACTACACGCATCAGGCGTCGGCCTCCTCCCGGCGGAAGCGCGCGCTCGCCTCCGCCTCACTGATGGCGAAGGTCTGCGCCATCACCGCCTCCTCCTCGTCGCTGCCGTGGACGTAGTCCCCGGCGGAGAATGTTGGCGATCGAGCGGGGACGAGGTCGTCCTCCTCGCTGGTCGCCGCCACGGGCAGCCGATGTGCGCGGCTCGACTGCTCGGACGAGGAGCCCTCGCCCTGGTTGCCGTAGCGGGCAAGCTTCCCTGGGGGGCGTGAGCCCCCAGTTGGTCCACCAGCGTGCGCTCCTCTTGTGCGTCCCTCGCTCCGCTTCCACTTCCGCCGCTCCGCCTCGGTGCGGAAGACGGGCGGACGCGGCGGCGAATCGCCGCCCCCCAATCCGGCGGCACGGCCCTTCAAACCTCCACGGGAGGCCATCTGGCGGCGGTGGGCGGAGGATAGGTGTCTGGCTTTGCGCGGATTGCTCGTCGGAGCGCGCTACTGGCGGCGGCGGAGGGAGAGGAGACGGCGGAGGGGAGTAGGGTTTGCGAACTGAACTCCCCTCCACGATCCCTTTTAATATGGGCCGTGCGGGGAAATGTTCGGGCCCCTGAACTCCGTATTCGGGCCGGCCAACATTTACAGTGACTGGTCGGCGCGCGTTTTGGCCCGAACCCGTAAATCCGCCGGAAAAGTTTGGTTCCGGCGAGATTTACGGGCTCTGTTAGAGTTGCTCTTATCATCATGAGCCATACTGTAGCACTACTCACGTGTATCTTGTACATCTGTAAACAAGTTAAACTTACTGTCAAGATGCATCAGCTATTCAGCTGCCGCAGTGCAAACAAGAGACTTCATATATACATATTACTTTCCTGTATCACCGTGCCCTTGTAGATCACAACCAATAGCTTAGTATCTTCGAAATACATTGGGAAATTCTGCTCCTTCCGAGAAATTGAGATGAGCATGTCAGAGCTCAGAAGCATCTTAATTATGAGGCAGCAGAGGCAAGCTCGAGGTATCAACACCGTGGAGATTATATGCACTTCCACAAGGCGAGAAAACATAGGCTCAATAACTTAGCATTTTCTGATGTTTCCTATCCCAACTCGGGACGATATAGGGGCAAATGCTCAGAATAAAATGCATACGAATAGTCACACGAAAATCAGGAAGATAACCTCTATACAGCATGGTTGAATTTTTCTCAGGGCAATGGAGATATAAGTAGACAACTGGAGGGGATGGTGAGGGGTAGAAAAGGGACTATGGAGAAGGAGTAGATTGACTTGAATAATGGAACCATGTGGATGCAAACCAAGAGAGGTAAGCCAAAGTAGTTAATCCTAGTACGAAATTGAAAAGATTGTTCACGTGTATAACGTCATTGCAGGGAAGAACTAAGCTTCCAACCACGGTAAGCAAAATTTGTCTCATGTGTCACTAAAAGTAGGATTTGCACTTACTAAAACACATCTATTTCGAAACAACTCATTATTCTTAGTGAGTAAAATAGTGACAGAGGTGAGAGAGACATGATACACGATAAAAATATATAATCAATCGAGCTGTACTATGGTACTCAATTTATTTCAATTTATTATTATCTAGATGATGTATGAAATTCAACCAACCCACCAAAAAACTTGTGGCTACTTTACAACATCTTGCCTTTTAAAGCTATATCAATAATCAATAGATGATACAAGGTATTCCCCGTTTACAATTACTTCGCGTTCTGAGTTTAGTTGAAGTAAAATTCGGTAAACTTTGACCACGTATGTGTAGGTGGCATTTGCTAAGCAGTGACAGCACCATTATAAATCAAGCAAGTTCTGTAAGCTTAGACATAGCCAATTTAAAAGTTGAAATAGGCTATCAGCCACCATGTCCACATTCCATGCTGGAAAACGACGGATAGAATAAACAAAAGAGAACTGTAGGTAGGTGATCTGTCCACCTATAACTCAGCGCTACTCTTTGTTGGACAAGGCAGAGTATGATACTGTGACCACATTCAGCATTCAGAAAGAATCGAGGTTGGCATCTGCATCTAAGCTAGGGATTGCACTCATGTAAACATAAATATATCTTTGGTTTTCATCATGAACCGTCCTGCAGCAGTACTCAAGTGCATCTTATACATTTGTTAAAAAGTAAAAAAAGTTAAACTTAATGTCAAAATGTATTAACTGCGGAGGTGCAAACAAGAGACATCTTACACATGACTTCCCTATATCACCCAGTTACTTGCCCTCAAAGATCATATACATGGGCCACAACCTATGGATTGAAAAGACACTTAGAGATTCTTCCGCACCGGAGCAATTGAGATGGGCACGTCTGAGCTGAATAGTATCTTAATTATGAGGCGGCAGAGGAAGCAAACTATTCTTGTTAAGCTCTACGTATCTCGTGGAAATTATATGCACTTGCATGAATAGAGAAAATACAGGCTCAATAACATATTCCTTCCGTTTCACCAAAAGTCTTCCAAATTTTTTAAAATTTAGATGTATCTAGACACTATTTAGTAGGCAGATACATCTAAATTTTTATGAAGCTGAGACACTTTTTTAAGACAGAGGGGGTAGTATTTTCCGGTGCTACCTATTTAGGACTTTTTTTTTGAAAGAGTGCAAAAGTTTTGCCTTATCTATTCATTAAGAAAAAGTGCCCAGTTTTTTAGAGAAAACCGGGCAAAAACCAATACAAGTAGGGCCAAGCCCACCCAACAACATCACAACAGGACCACGCCCACCCTCGCCGATGACACATCGGAAACCGCAAAAGGTCACCAACCACACAAACACAACCAACGGTAATGAAACGTGACGAATTTATGCATTTCAATGAAGGGTGATATTTTTGCAAGTGTGTTGGTCAAGGAGAAAACCATTTTAGGGTTATTTATTTTCCTGGATGTTGATTGTACGACATTCTTTTTTGTGGAAAAAACGCATACTACATGCTTAGCACGTGAGCACATTGTTATTTTTTTGATAAATGGCATGATTTGTATGAGATGATTACACGAGCATACTCGATTATTAATAATTGCACAGGGTTCATCGCAATAAAAAATAAATGCATGCCTGGATAGATGAAACAACACATACCGGAGTCCGATCTCTCCTAACCAAAATCTTGTAATCTTAATTTTTGTTTGTTTGTTTGAGAGTAGGTTATTACGTGTACCACGCGATAATCTTATAATCTTAATTGGAATTGTATGTGCGCTCCGTAGTGGCCACAATGATGTAATTGATACCTTAAGCCACATGGTTTTGTATGTGCGCTCTGCGCTGCTTCAATCATGTAGGACCACGGAGAATTCCTGACGCAGAGATGATCGTTAGTGCATTGTTTCGTCGGTGATGTTTATGCAAGAGAGCGGACATATGCGGGGTCTTCAGGTCTGTTGGTTGCAGGACTCTCTTGTCATCTTGAGAACGTGGCACGTGGTAGCATGCTGTACAATGACAGATCTGTCCATGTGACGAATGTTCTTGTGCGCCCAAAAGATTGACGTAGCGTTCCGTGCTTAAAGATTAACTAGATGATTCCCCGCGCGTTGCGGCGGGAATTAGCGGCAACTTTTTTTTAGTATGATAAGTTTAGGACATATGAGACCTATATAATAAATCAGGTTAAGCACATTATAATCGTATTCATGTGGTTTCAAAATAGGTCCATGGCATGAAAATATGATTTTTGAAAATATTTTGTTAGCTGTCAATAATAACACAGTAAAACAGTGAGTCCAGAAAGGATCAATTGTCAGGGAAACTGATATCAAGTTGATGCTCATAGCCATTAATTCCCTTCCAGTTCTCTTCATTCTACAATATTTTGACAGAGTATATCTCTTCAACGTTTCACACATTACCCATTATTCTGCAAAGGGAAACTACAACTATGATGACAATGATATTTATTGTAGATGTTTTTTAGAAGATAAATATGTGTATCATTTCGACAAACAATATGCTGACATACATCGAGCGGTGAAAATGCCACAAAAAATGTTCTGACATATGAAAATATTTCCCATCTAGCGACCATATAATTATTTTTGAAAGTTGAAGAGCATAAATCTAAAGCGCATGCAAAATTCAGCAATACAAAGACAGCAATGTACCTGGTTTCACCTAATTGATCCTGTAGTGCTCCCTCTGCACATCACCGCGCGGGGGTCATGAGATCTTATTCCCTCGATTTCTCCATGTTCTACCTTTGGATCCTCGCAATGATGTTGCGTTGCTGCCCTGTCTCAGTTAACTCGTAAAGGAATATGGCCATGTCGAGGATTCTGCTCCACAACGATTGCCCTGATCCAGACAGTGTGCTTTGTTGTTGAAACCACGGGATAATTTTCTAGGAAGTCAAGTTTGAGAATATACTTACCTAAAGCTTGGAGCTAAGCAATTCACTCTTTGGAAGAAAATGATGAGATCAACTTTCATTAATCAAAAAAATAACATTAAAATAATAAATAGGATAATCAGATCGCAATGACTATCAAAGTTAAGAGAAATCAACATTGATGTTTACACAATATTCGAACAGAAACCCCAAGCCTGCTCTAAAAAGATGGTCGTGAGCCACTTAAATAAATCGAATAGAAACATGAATACTATGGTAAAATCGGCAAACATTAGTTTCTTTGGCTTGGTGATTACTACACGATGTACCATAACATATATTCTAGGAGTAGTACAATTTTTGTGGTATCAAGGGATTTTGATGGGCACAAATAAAAGGGAAATAGAGAGGGGGAATATCAAACCTCTAATCCTGATTTTCCTTTGTCTACTGCGGTTGGCTGGCCTGCCGGAGACAAACATAGATGGGTTTTTGTTTGGAAAATGAGACTCTTCGTATGATAACATCAACTCAAAGCATGCTAGTTCAGTAGTTGACGCAGGGAAGATTAACAGCATGGAGTCTCCCCGTAAAAGAAACAGCCACATAGTTAAGTTCCTATTATTAAAGAAGGTCAAGAGATTTGTTGCTGCCCTTTCATGGTGAAAGCAACTAACAGAGCAATAAATACATGCTTGGAAGATGAATAGTATAGACATGATGCATGGAAGGATAGCACGCACTACTCAAAATATTGATTGTTGACGTGTCCTGAATAGGTGGTAGATTTGCTTAGATGGCAAGCTTGGATTGTTTATTGGGGGTTGATGGGTGGATACCTTGCATGTTGAGAGAAATCAACTTAGTGGGTTGTTCCTATTTAGTTATTATAGATAAGAAAAAATAAGTAGTGATGTGGACAAATCAGCATTAACTCCTGAATTGTAAGGTTCAAGCGTTCACAACAATACATTTAACATGCACATTCAACGGCCGCGAGTGCTGATTGCTGAACCCCGTAGCTTGAGCCAGAGACGGAGCTCGAACAGAAAAGGCCAGAGTGACAAGATAGTGCGAGACAACCCAGTGCAAGCCCCTAGCTCCATGAGGATTCACAAGTGGTTTGAGCAGTAGTACAACTGTACACATCACCCTACTCTCCAGAGAAACGGATTTACCAGATACATATCTTGTTCCGCTGCAAGATAGTCAAGGACAACAGCTTCTAGAGTCATCATTGAAATACTATGCATGTGCATATACAAAGAAAACATAGTCGCAACAACGCAATATTTTCCGGTGCTTCCTAGTCCACACTTGTGACAAGATGAGGGGGAAAATGCTCCTAATAAAACACATATGAGTAGTCACAAGAAAAGCAAGAAGACAACCTCTACCTAGCACTTTCGAAACTTCTCCATGACCATCGAGATATAAATAGTCAATCTAGAGGATGAAGTCGAGTACAAAGGACCCTATGGGCACTGACGGCGCTTCTTGGAGGCCAACCTGGGTGCTAGCCCAGTCTTATGAAAGTGAAACTTGTATTTATTAGCTTTTTAGGCCAATTTAGCTTATTTGTCTCACCGGACCTACTAAATACTGGCCCGCTGAAGAGATGTGGCTTGATTGGCCCATGCTACCATGGTGGGATGACGATTTGGCCCATGCTAATATTTTACTCACGCTCCGCTGCTGCCTATGGGAAAGGAGAAAATTGGTTACACTAATGGTGGCATGTTAGATATTTGATAAGAAAGCTACTTCAAAAGAATTGTATGTACAAAATGGGTAAATCCAAACCTTCAACCGCGTTAGGTGAAATCATATGTCATGCGTCTTTTGAGTAAGGTGTATACGTATTAAATACACACCAATTTTATTTATTATCAGTGGGAAAAAACTGGTGCTAGACATAATATTTTTTTTGTACAAGTTAAATCAATTTGGGTGTACTTTAGTACTTGTTTTTATTGTTTATTCTACTGATGTCAACCTATGAAAATCAACCAGCCCCATAAAAAGATAATATAGCTTCTTTCAGTTTATTTCATTTTTTGTGAATCAATACTTGCATTACTCAAAGAATATGAGAATATCGGCGAATACAAAATCTTGCCTAATCTCTGCTAATCCCTCTAGGCAGGGGAGATGCCACACTTCCGTATGTCTATTTAACCTAGCATAATTGGCCATAAAATAACTACTAATATTAAGAATCCTATTAATATCAGTCAAGCAAATGCGACGATCCTTTAGCACGGATTTAATATCTTCAACCAGAATCCTATAGACTAACCGGCACATGTCTTCATTCCATATCAATTTCGCCATCTCCAGACAATCTGACTCCAAGATCAGGGGTTGGTGACACCACCACATCGCGAAGGATAGACCCGCTCTTACGGTGCTTACTTCAGCTTCAATTCCATCTCTACAGTTAGGCATATGGAAGTCTGATGTACCTCCAAAAGTCCAGTACTTATCTCAGCCTTTGAATCAGTGATGGATACAACTTAATTTTGAAATATTCTCAAGTTCATCATTTATTAAAAGCCACTTAATTCATTTCAATATAGTTTTCATGGCTTTGGTCATATTTGGTCTAGATACGTGTGTATCTAAACACATTTCATTGTGTAGTTTCATTCGTTTTTTTAAACTGCAGTAATTAATTTAAAACGGAGGCAACAAATGGTACAATCTATGCATCACATATCCTATTACTTATGAAGTTTGTTCTACCATATGGACTCCCTAGGTGAGTAGATGACCAAATTTAAATCTGGAGTGTCCAAATCATATACACGCTGCATGAAGAACAAACTGTTGATCCAGTAGCTAGATATATGGATGACCCTGAAGAATTGTTAAATCCGATGTCATTACAAAAAACTCCACATATCCCAATCAAAAAGCACACAATTTGACAAGGTTTTAAATAGATCTGCTCACCCGGTAGAAATATTAGCTCATGTCTTCTGAATACAGTGGTTGATCATGTGGTGAGGCCGCCGCAAACCGCTTTCAAGCAAGGACGTAATATGCTAGATGGGGTAGTGGTTCTACATGAGGTGGTTCATGAACTGCACACCAAAAAGATGAATGGGGTAATTTTAAAACATTGATTTCGAGAAGGCTTACGATAAAGTAAAATGATCTTTTCTTCAACACACACTCAGGATGAAAGGTTTTTCACCTAAGTGGCGAGCTTTGATCAAAGATTTTGTGTATGGAGGTAGTGTTGCGATATGTGTCAATGATGATACGGGACGCTTCTTCCAGACAAGAAAAGGCTTACGCCAAGGCGACCCTCTATCACCAGTTTTATTAAATATTGTGGCTGATATGCTCGCTATTTTGATCGAACGTGCTAAATCTGATGGACAAATTGAAGGGGTGATCCCCCATCTAGTTGATGGGGGTTTATCAATCCTACAATACGCTGATGATACAATTTTATTTAGGGAACATGATCTAGATAAAGCTCAAAATTTAAAACTAATATTGACAGCTTTTGAGCATTTATCAGGCCTCAAAATAAACTTCCATAAAAGCGAATTGTTCTGCTTTGGCGAGGCTCAGGACTCATTTGCTGAATATAAGGAACTGTTTGGTTGTGGGCAAGGTCAGTTTCGTATCAACTATTTGGGAATCCCAATTTATTATCGGAGATTAATATTTGCTAAGTGGAAACTAGTCAAGGAAAGACTTCAGAAGAGATTTAGTAGTTGAAAAGTTAAAGTGATATCCCTTGGAGGAAGACTTGTTCTCATTAATGCAGTGCTCACCAACATGATGTTGTATATGATATCCTTCTTCATTTTGCCAAAAGGTGTATTACACAAGCTCGATTATTATAGATCGAGATTTTTTGGCAAGGGGATAGTGAGAAAAAGAAATATCGACTGGTCAAGTGGTCTATCGTGGGCTAGAGGTTCACGACCTTTAGGTCAAGAACTCTGCCTTATTAGGTAAGTGGCTTTACAAGCTTCTACCCGAAAATGGCGTATGGCAGACCATTGTTAGAAGAGAGTACATTGGCGAGAAAGCGATATCCCAGATCCTTTGGAAACCGGGAGACTCACATTTCTGGGCTGGCCTAATGGCAACAAAGAAATTTTTCTTCAGATGTGGTACTTTCAATATCAAGGATGGGTCGCAGATACGATTTTGGGAGGATTCCTAGCTAGAGAATAGGCCACTCTCTGAATAATATCCGGCGTTGTATACCGTTGTTCGTCGCAAAAGTGATACCATTGCTTTAGTAATAGCAATCTCACCTCTGGCAGTGACGTTTTTGACGAGATTTAATCGGCCCAAAACTTCTTGCATGAAATGTCTTATTGCTTCGTTTGGAATCCATTCAGTTGTCCGGAGGCTAGGATGAATTTTGTTGGAACTTATAATTCAATGGAAAGTTATGTGTAAGTTCATTGTACAATGCAATTATCCAACCAGAAATACCAGTTGATAAGAACAAGAAGATTTGGAAGATGAAAATACGGCTGAAAATTATGATTTTTGACTGGTATTTGCATCGAGGAGTAATCCTAACCAAAGATAATCTTGTGAAACGCAATTGGCATGGGAGTACGCAGTGTGTTTTCTGTCATCACACAAGACAATTAAACATTTTTCCTTCCAATATCGCATTGCTAGATCTATATGGTCATGCATCCAAGTCGCTTCTGATTTGTATCCTCCGACTAGTGTGACCAATATCTTGGGTAATTGGCTTTATGGTATTGACCATAGATTCAGAAGTTTATTAGAGTGGGAGCGCTTGCCATTATATGGTCGCTATGGCTATGCAGAAATGATAAAGTTTTTAATGATAAAAATTATTCTCTCTTGCAGGTTATCTATAGATGTACCGCTACTCTCCGTTCGTGGTCTGCGCCGCAAAAGGCGGAGAACCGCGACCTCTTTACGGAGGTCTATACACGATTGGGGGACACGACGAGCAATACTTTTTCCCTACATGGGTGGCAGCATAATTTACGGATTGGGCCTCCGCTTTCATCTTAGGCGTCTTACACTTGCTCATATCTGATATGTAATTCGTCTTTTTTCACTTGAAACTTTTGGGACTTTTGAACAGCTGTGTGCATCTTAGCTATGCCGAGATCGGGTGTAATTGCTTTTCAAAATAATAAAGCGTCCATTATAAAAAAAAACATATGCATGTCCTCCTTCTTGAAGTAACAGATCGCCGGGCTACTCACCCTGGTACTGCCGTATAAGGGAAATTTAAGGCACTACAACATGAACTAATAGATGTTGCATTGGTTTGTTCTACACTGACAAGCACTGAAAGGAGATCTGCGTCAAAATGTTCAAAACAGCAAGCGAGCTAGACCCCGACGTGTTGGTCTTCGTCAATGACTACAACATGCAGGACATGTGCGTATGATGCAAGATGCGTACATCTCGTGCAAATCATTGGGCCGGAGGAGTAATTAACTTCTAGTTTTTCAATTTGCCCATTTCAGTATAAGCTGTTATTTTTCCAAGTGTGTTACTAAAGGCGAAGACCTTTTTATGGTTGAAAGAAATCATTTTATCCACTAATAGTGGCCAAATTGGCGTATTACCAAACCACGCCCCCATTAACACAGCAGTAGATATGGGTCCTTTGAGAATACGCCTCCTCAACGACCAATGGTTAACGGCGGTTCTGTGGAGCGGTTTTGCGAGAGTAGTTAAAGGATATAGCTTGTACAAACATGCTTCTGAGCATTAAAAAATGAACTACTCCAAGTCAAACGATGTTTAGAAATAAATGAGTTGCAAACGGATTAAAAAATAAACAAGTAGCAATCTGAGAATATCTTCTGGAGCAAAACTCCAAGTCAAACATGCAGATTCCTTGGAGAGATACTGATGATATTTTTGAGTGTGTGGATTTAATCAAAATAATAAGAAAAACTCAACCACCTCTGTTGTACTCTATGTTGTCCTACTTTGTGTGAGGTTATTACCGTGAATACTCTTCGGATAGTCAGTTTTTCGTTCCATTGTAAATGGAGCAGCTAGTACTCACCCAAGTCCGGTTGGCTTTCCTAACCAAAATTCTGATCTTAACTGGGTTCAGTAATAGTGTAATACTACTCCGTTTCCGGCTTAATCAGCATGAGCATGTACATACATGTCCCTATCCGCTCGCTCTCACTTCCATGATTTGCGCCGATTAAATCCTAGTAGACGGAAAACAATCAAGTACTCCCTCTAATTTATACTATTTGCCATTGATATGAATGTATCTAGAATTAAAATGTATATAGATACATTCATATTAGAGTCAACTAAACTAATATGAATGAGAGAGTACCAAAAACTAGAACTACTAGTTGTCTATGTGGATTCTCGCTTTGTCAGCATTCACGCACTACTAGAAGACAGGAACGGCCTGCCGACTACAATGAGAACGTGCAGTCCAGAAATGTGTGTACATTGTTTTTGTCGGCGACGGCCATGCAAGAGAACGAACGGTATGCGGGGTTCTTCAGTTGGACCCTCTCGAGAACGTGCTACGTGGTAGCGTTGCTTCTCAATGGCAGATTTGTCTCCGTTGAAGCTCCCGTTGAGTACATTCAGCGTGCACATTCAACATGGTGAGCCCTGAACCACGAAGTTGAACCCAGGCGTAGAGCTAGAGCAGAAACGGCCAGGGTGTCATGCCGTACAACTGGCCAGAAGATACAAAGCAGCACCTTAGATACACGAGTAACCACCTATGGTTTAAGCACCTTAGATACACGAGTAACCACCTATGGTTTAAGCACCTAAGATACGACTGTTCTGGAGGGATTGCAGCTGTTGAGTATCTAGTTGAAGTGCTCTGCATGTACACATACAAAGAAAAGATAGGCCCAATGACATAGCATTTCCTGGTGCTTCCAATTCCGAACATCTCAGGAGATAGGGGAGCAAATGCTCTGAGTAAAATCGTATATGACTAGTGATAAAATGAACAAGACGGTCTCTACATAGAACGATTGAAACTTCTCCATGGCCATCAAGATATAAATAGTCAGTCAAGAGGATGGTGAGTACAAGAGGGCCCTATGAGTAAGAAGAAGAATAGTTAACTTCACTAATGGAACCATATGTTAGATGTTCGATAAGAAAGCCACATTGAAAGCATTGTTCTCTCTCTCCTTTATTAGGAGCTCGGTGAGAGAAACGAGTTTCTCAATGCACAAGACAACCGGTGCATGGCCGATCCTCTATCTCATTTCTATTTTCCAGAGTTTTTGTGAGGCAGATTTCCCCACTACACTATTCAAACTAGTTTTAAAAGACAAAAAATTCGTTGCTTTTAAACCAGTGAACCGTTAAAATATTTGAGTTCTTGTTGAAGGGAGCTACACAAAAGACTAATATTAAATATATATTGATAATCTTTCAAAATTGAATTTTGGAACTTAGTGAAAGTTTTCTTTAAAATAATTTGTTTCACTCTGTTTCAAACGTGGCTCATCAGCCAAGTTAGAAAATATCTGTCAATCGTCTTAGAGTTCAGTTAGAGACTATCAAAAGTTTTACCATGCATGCATCATCATGTTTGAATGTTTAGAATTTGTTTGTTTTCCGAAATAAACTTTTTTAGGATTGTTTAAAATATACAATAGAAATAAATACAAAAATTGAGAAAATTGTTAATCTGATACATATTTCAATAAATATGGATATTTAAAATTCAACACAAAAAATTAATTTCATGTATTAAAGAATGAGAAAGAGTAATAGCATGGGGTAGGCCGCATACAAAGATTCCTTTGATGTGAGAAAATTACAAAAAACCACCACATATCGGGCAGTCGTTTCAAAAAGCAACCACTATTCGAATTCTTTTCAAAAAACCACCACTCTACGGTTAACACGTTGCAAGGTCCACTGATTCACGTCCGACCTGATGTTAATCACGAAACTGACGAAACGGGCCCATTGTCAGGTCTACGTGGCACATCATAGACGGTGCGCGTCGGAGCGCCGTTGACGACCGTTAACGGCGCAGTGGGGCCCACCACTTGGTCGTTTTTTTATGGACGGATCGCATGGAGTTGACCAGCTCACTCTCCCCTAGCCTAGCCAGTGAGCTTTTGCTCGTCGCCGTCGCCGCACTGGAGCAGCACCGCCGCCTGGAGACTTGTTGCCGTTCCCGCGAGGCACCGACGAGGAGGGAGACGATGCCGAGCTGGCACGACGGGTCGACGAGCTCAGAGAGGCTCCCTGTAAGTGGCCGATTTGAATTTCTAGGGTTTCTGATTTGGGGGAGTATTTGGGGATTTGTATGCATTGGTCGATTTACTTTGATTCCGTTTGCATTTTTGCTCAATAGGAGTTCAATGACATCGACTATGCTCCTGATACTACTGAGGAACCTACATTTCATGGATTGGCCGTGGGATCTGGCGAACGATGCCGTGTCCACAACCTTGAGCCGGTGAGATGTGTGGCCTTTGAAGGGCCGAACACTGGTCGTCGTTTCTACCTCTGCTCCATTGAAAATGTGAGTGTTATTCTTTGCTGTTGAACCAGTGCAATATTTGTGTGTAATTATATGTGTGTAATACTCTGTAATTTAACCATAGAAATTGTCTGTATATTTAGTAATTTCATAGCAAAAATCTATGTAATTGAACCATAGCATGTGAACCATTTGTTGGCAGCATATTTGAAATTATTTATGCCTAAACCATTTTCTTTTCCAGTTGATATAAATTAAGGGCAGCATTGTATTATTATGTATGTGTAGAAATATAGATAATTTACTATGGGGAATTAAGTGCACCATAGCATGGAGTGATATATATTTACTGCAGCATAATATACATAATTTCCCTAATTGTGCTCATTTTTATGCAGCATGTTCTGAACTGTGGCTTCCATGCATGGGTAGATAGTGAGTGGCCTGAGCCACTACAAAATGCTTTGAAGAAACTATGGGGAATGTACTACTCTAGCAATTCAGGTAGAATTGATGACAAGGTAGAGCATGCCAGATTTGTTGAGGAGCTTGCTGTAGAGAAAAACAAGATTGAGAAGAAGTATGCAAGCTTGCTAGTTGATGTGAAGAAATTTGCGTAAGAGACTGAGAAAAGAGTGGTGGAGAGAAATTACAAGTTGATAACTTCAGGAGCTGCTGATGAAATTAATGAGCTAAAGAAGGAGGTTGCTGAGCTGAAGCAGTTGCAGAAAACACAGGCTGAGGTCATTAGGGCAAAGAAGGAGGAATTGGAGGCAGGAAGAGAAGCTTGGAAGACAGAAATTTGTGCTTTGAAGAAAGAGAAGGATGCATTGAATGAGGAGAAGAGAAAGCTGGAGTACATGCTCTATGACCTGCTGAAGCTTAGCAATGGAAACAAGGACAAGCTCAAAAGGATTAGGGAAGTGTGTGAGGAGGAGTTGATCATTTGATGTCCTACTGCAAAATTGTAATGGTTAATTGTGGTACTGGTAGTTTGTAATGGTTAATTGTGCTACTACTAAGCTATGTAAGCGAACCCAGGTGCTGTAGGTGTTGTATGTGTTCTGTACCCTTTTGTTAGGGTATAGATTTGTGAACCTGTCCATTTGTATGTCAGACTTATCTTATGTGTGAACCTGTCATTGTGAACCTGTCAATTTGTTGTGTACCCTTGTGTTATCTTATGTGTGAACCTGTCCATTTGTTGTGTACTCATGTGTTACCTATATTGGATTGTACTGGCAGTATGTCAAACTAGAGCTGGTAGTAATCTTCCAGGTTTTTTACAAAAAGCAACCACTTTTGGGGATGTGAATGACAGAAAACCAGCACTCTCATACAGATCCAGCAGCACAAGGTTCAGACAATAACAATAACTGAATATAACATGATTCAGGCAGTAACTTGAAGATAACTGATAGAGAAGATAACTCATTCAGACAGTACAAACATAAGTTCCTGGTTCAGACACATACAAACATACATAAGTTCCTGGTTTAGACACATACTCTGCTTGAGATCTACCAGCACAAGGTTTAGACATTACATACATAACTGATACACATACTGAGATCACAGAACACCTTTTTTGATACCTGCCATGGTAAGGTTGTCAATGTTGCTTGCTGTCAGTTATCCCTTCATCCTAGTGCTCTCTCTCCTCTCTCTTGTTGGCCTGGGGGCTTTGAATGGAGCTGCAGCAGTTGTAGCAGCAGCAGATGCTCTAGCACTTGGAGCAGCAGATGCTCTACTAGCTGCAGCAGGAGCAGATGCTCTAGGACCTGCAGCAGTTGTACTTCCTGATGCTTCAGTTGATGCTGCTTTCTTCTTAGAAGGTGGTGCTGCTGCAGATGCTCCAAGCACTTGGTGATTTCCTCTTTGGTGCAGTCGGAGCAGTTGCACCTGTATTCCTCTTCCATGGTGGAGGGTTCAGAGGTGCAGAAGCTTTCTTCTTCTTAGGTGCAGCAGGAGCAGGTGCTGAAGAGGCTTGGGTAGCAGTTGCTGGTGCAGAAGGAGCAGCACTTGGTGGTGCAGTAGGAGCAGCACTTGGTGCTGCAGAAGGAGCAGCAGTTGCTGGTGCAGATGGAGCAGCACTTGGTGGTGCAGCACTTGGTGGTGCACCACTTGGTGGTGCAGCTGGAGCAGCACTTGCTTCCTCTCTGTTCTCCTGTGAAATAAAGAAACATAAGCTACTAATAAAGGTGAACAAGGGATGAAGCATAGCAACTATACCTGATGTTTGTTTTTCCTCATTTCTAATGAAGGCTTCAGTGGGAATAGGTTGTTGTTCCCATCCCTTCCAGTAGCACACAGAATAATTTGTTGTCCAGTGCTAAGCTTGACAAAGCAACCATCTAACCCTGCAGAACCAAAAGCAATAATGTAAGAAATCTGCCATTTAGATGCACCAAGAATTTGCTACATATTTGTATAAAGCTACCATGCAACTCACCAAAGAATGGTCTGCACCCTTTAAGAAACCCTTCAATGGATGCACCAAGACAGTAGAACAACCCATGAAATCTAGGGTTCTTACTAGGATGCTCCAGAAGCATTTTTGTTGTCACAATGCATGTGGAGCCAGGATTTGTATCTACAACTGTCTGCAAATAATCTCTAAGCCTCTTGTACTGCTCAATCTGATCTCCTAGAACAACTTGCAAAGCTTTCTTCTTTGCTCTGTATGCCATCATCTTCTTGACATCTACACCATATTTTTCTTTTGTTGTCTCCATCACTGCCTCAACCCCGGTCCTAGGATCAATTCTGATGCTAGACTCACAGACCTTTGCAACCCACTTTCCTGTAACTTTGCAGTGCTCACCTGATGTGCCACAAGTGTGTTCAAGGTGGCACTTTCTCAGACAGAAGGTTTTTTCATTTTTAATGACTGACCCAATCATGTAAAAAGGACAACCTTCTGTAGAGCACACTGCCATCACTCTGTCTTTGCAATTCCTGTGGTACCTGAAGTTTCTAAGCTGTGCAATATGCAGGGTTTGCAGTGCTCTTCTGAACTGGTACACATCTTGGAAACACATCTTCATGCATAAGCCTTGTTCTGGGTGCAATCTACTCTCATTATACCAGACCCTAGGGTCCATCTTCTTGGCCCTGCTCTTTCTTCCCATTGGCAGAGCCCAGGACATTGTCTCAAAGCCATCATCATCCTCTGGGTCTAAATCACCATCTTGCCCTTCATCATCAGATGGCAGCCAATCTGCCGGTGTTGTGCTCTGTTGGCTGCAATGTGATCTGGTGGTAGGTCCTTTCCTCACTGGCAATTTCTTTTTGGTTACTGCTACTGTCTCTTGCAACACCTCACAGTCACTGTCATCATCAGAGTTATCTGAATCACATAATATGTCTTCAGGTTCCTCATCCTCACATAACTGCTTGCTTCCAGCTCTCTTTCTCTTCTTCAAATCAATAAGTTTCTCATTGAGCTCACTTTCTTCATCAGATTCTGTCTCAACTTCATCCTCTTCCATGAAATCTCCATCTTGATCATCATCTGAAGACTCTTCCCTGTCTTCTGCAATTTGTTGTTGCTCATCATCTGAACAGCCTTCTGCAATTTCTTCTTCCTCATCATCTGTACAACCTGCTGCAGCTTCTCTTTGCTCATCAACATTCTGCTTGCCCTTGTCATCAATGTTGCTCTGCTGGGTGCACAGGTAAAGCATAGCTGAATCATCAGTGCACTGAACAAATTCTTCCTGGCTGGGTAAAACCACACCATCATCATCCACTATGTAAACAATAGGGTAACCTATTTCTGACATACGAATTTGCTCTTCTACTGCTGGTTTGTTGATGTTTACTGGCAGTGAGCTACCTGTCTTAATAACACTGATATTTATGCACTTCTTCTCCTCATATAGCTCAATCATCTGCTCCACCTTACTCATTCCATCCAGTTCTTCCATTCCAGCAACCCCTATGTCCTTTTCTTTCACAAAATACATGCGAGTCATTGATTCCATACCCCTCTAACTCAATTATAGCTAACAAATTCAGATATGTGATGTCTGATCGGCCTAAACATCGTTCTAAATTGTCCTGTCCATCTAAATTGAACCTTACATCCCAAATTTCGTCATCCAGACTACAAATATACAGAGGAAGAACAATTAATTCTCTATTTTGCCTAGCACAAATTGGTTACACACTTTGTCTGACAGGAAGAACAAAAGCTGAGAGAAAGGAAGGACTTACTCGATGCCGCCGCCGAATCCTGATGTAAAACGACTGCTGGAGGCAAGGTTCTCCTTCCAAACATTGGCCACGGCGGAGGCGGCGGCTTTCTCCGGTGAATAAAACATCAGGGTCGATGGATTTGAGCTCCCGCAGCAATCCACGTCCGCCGCGACCTGGCCTCCCAGATCGGCAACCTCGCCGTCAACGCCATCCTCTCTTCCCGCTCCGGCGCCGCCCTCACCATCAACGGCACCGTCTCTTCCAGCTCCGGCGGCGGCGGTGGCTGAGGTGAGGTCGGACGAATCCACCACCGAGAGTAGCCCCCCCAAATTGGCTAACTCGCCATCGCCACCCTCTCTTCCAGCTCCGGCGGCGCCGACCGGTGAGGTCAGGCCGGACGAATTCGCCGCCGCCATGGCTATCGTCAGTGCGCGGGAGAGGGAGAAGTGAGGGGAACTGCCTCCAACCGTGTTGGAACGGTGGAAGTTAGGGCACCGGCCGCGCCGTTAATGGACGCTAACGCGCACCGTCTATGCTGTGCCACGTAGACCTGACAGTGGGCCCGTTTCGTCAGTTTCGTCATTAACATCGGGTCGGACGTGAATCAGTGGACCTTGCAACGTGTTAACCGTAGAGTGGTGGTTTTTTGAAAAGAATTCGAATAGTGGTTGCTTTTTGAAACGACTGCCTGATATGTGGTGGTTTTTTGTAATTTTCTCCTTTGATGTGCTTATCTCAAAGCAAACACAACAAACTAAATAGTGGATAGGATTGCACCTAAGAACAAATGCTGCTATAGGGTTCATAAAAAATGTTTAAACATGTAAAAGAATAGGTTGTGCATAAAATTTGATAGAAACGATTGTATTTGGGCGTTGCTCTAATTGGTGACTGCGAGTGGTTCTACTAGCTTTGTTTCGCATTATACTCTACTCACAATAATTTTTTGGATACTGTTCATGGTACATTTTCATCCAAACAAAATTTGACACGATACCATTTTCCACTGTAGATGGACAATTAGTAAGGAAAATGATTGGTATCCCCCGGAGGATCACGCGCTGCGCAACCTCCGGGTTGGTGGCCGTTCGATCCGATCCATCGTGGGGAAGAAAACTGCTAGCGACAAGTCCACTTGTGTGGGTCCCACGTTCTTTTCCCTTCCTTTTCTTTACTTCTTCTTCTACCTACAGCCTTCCGGTTCTACTTCTCTGCCAGAGAGATCGCCGCCTACCGGCGCGCCGCCGTCGCCGGCCACCTCCCCCGCAGCTTCCGCGCCGTAGTCCACCTGCAGATGCCCCACCCTCGTTGTCGGCCGCCTCCCCCGCAGCTTCCGCGCCGTAGTCCTCCCGTAGAGATCCGCCTCCCATGCGCGGCCGCCGCCTCCCCCGACCTCCTCCTCCTGCAGCTGCCTCACCCTCGTCGCCGGGCGCCTCCTCCCCTGACCTCCTCCTCCTCCCGCAGCTGCCCCACTCTCGCCGTCGGGCGCCTCCTCCACTGACCTCCTCCTACTGCCGCCACCCCATCCTCGTCGCCGGCCGCCTGCCCGCAGCCGCCTCGCGTCCTCGTCGGCGCCCACACCGAGCTCCGCCTTCCCTGCGCGTCCAGGGACGTCAACAAAGGCGCTGCCTGGAAGAGCAAGGTGGCGATGGTCATGGCTGCCGGCGGGCGGGATGCCAATTAGGATGCCAATTAGACTAATTTTCATTGATGATGACATCCATCTTTTTTCGTGACTGTGCTTCCTAAGTTTTATTTTGGGCTGCAATACTACACTTTTTTAGCTTCATTACTATGAAATTTGGGCTGCATTGCAGCAAGACAATTTCGTTTCTCGGCGAGGTCGGGGAGGTGCTGCAATTGTTCAACGGCGGTGATGTAAATGTTCCGTGGCTCTGCTTCTTTACTACATTATTTGTGCTTCAATGTCTCCGGCGAGTCTCCGGCGAGGTCGGGGAGGTACTGCAAATGTTCAACGGTGGTGTTGTAAATATTTTGTGGCTCTGCTTCTTTACTACATTATTTGTGCTTCAATGTCTCCGGCGAGGGCTCCGGCGAGTCTCCGGTGAGGTTGGGGAGGTGCTGCAAATGTTCAATGGCAGTGTTGTAAATGTTTCGTGGCTCTGCTTCTTTACTACATTATTTGTGCTTCAATGTCTCCGGCGAGGTCTCCGGCGAAGTCTCCAGCGAGCTCCTCGTGTCTTTTTCTTTTTTTTAGGCGAATCGTTTTGTGCTTCAATGAAGCAAAAGCGGGATATTTTTTGCTGCGACGAAGCACTCGTCAGGATTTTGGCTGAAAGTGGACACGTGTCGATCAGGAAAACAAGAGGCTGAAATTTTTAGGCGAACCGTTTTTGTGCTTCAATGAAGCAAAAGCGGGATATTTTTTGCTGCGACGAAGCATCGTCAGAATTTTGGCTGAAAGTGGACACGTGTCAATCAGGGAAGCAGGAGGCTGGAAGGAGTTTATCCTCCGGAGGATTCTCAGCAGTGTCCAATTAGTAATATAGATCGTCGCCGCTTTGACGGATTCCAGAGAGGTCGAAGGGATAATATTTCAGGTCTCCGCGTGGCGTGACTTCTCTGGAAGGCTCCAGCCTCTTTCTCTTCCTGTCTCCGTCTCTCTCAGTCTCCACTCCTCCATCCCAATTTGCAACGCATTAGGCCCTGCCCAAGATGCCACCAGGTTAACCCCTCCGCTCCTCCCTCAGCTCGCCGCCGTCCTGCCGCGTTTACGGGCGAAGCGCGATCGACGTGGATCAGCCCTTCTCTCTCTCTCTCTCTCCGCTCCATGGTGGAAGACGCTGGAGTCCGCTCCATGGTGGAAGACGCTGGACGACCCCATCGACCGACGGTGTTGCGCTGGCGTATGGCGCGGTCTCGCGGCGGCGACCGCTGCAGCAGCGCGGCAGTGAGCGTTGGTTCTCGACGTGGATGCTCTGTCGAGGTGGCGCCCATGGCTGCGGCGGCGGTCGTGAATGTGGCTAAACGGTCGTCTCTGGCGGTTTACGGTGGAGGCTGGGGGTTGCGCGCAAAACCGGAGTTGGAGATGGCCGTGGTCGGCGTTGTCGAGGCTGGCCGGCTGACTTGGTGCCCCCTTGTCAAGATCTAGAGATGCCATTTATGGAGAGTCATGGGCTCCAGTGCAGGGGCGGGCGTTTTTCCTCCTCCTTGCCGGGATGGGCTCTCCCCGCACCTGCCCTGGTGTGTGTCCACTAGGCAGCACCTTGGCGAAGACAAAGGGGAGATCTCACCCATCCCAGATGCGTCGGCAACCAATGTCCTCTCTGTGATATTCCCAAACTAATCTAACCCACAACCCCCTTCCTGTCCATACTTCAAGTCCCTATAGCTTCACAAAATGTTAAACAATCAGTGAATCATCAATTGCACAGTCTGATGATGATGCACCAGAGGAAGATGTGTACGACCGGTAATTTGAAGCAGAGTCAGCAGACGTAACAGTGAGCGAGGCGGCAGAGTGGACCAACTATATAGCTGCCCTTTCTACACAGGCAAGTAAGTAACGTTCACTGATAAATTTCCAGCACGCCGAATTCATCAAGAAAACCTGACAAATCGTCTTATGTCTGACGTAGATGGAAAATGTAAGTATTTTAGCCCTATCGGTTTGAGCTGAATGAAGGGATGGATGTTTGGTCTGTAACGCCACAAACGGCACTACAAAATGTTAGCAGTAGCTCCACAAAATGTTAGCAGTAGGGCCACGTTCAATGTAGGTCAAATGCCGCTTTGAACTTTACACCAAGCTTTGTAGATGTACTAGATGACCCGGTGCGCCCCGGCGCACAGGCAAAAGCAAGGCAGATATAGTAACCATAAGTTTTAATCGGTTGATATTTATTTAGTTGTCTAAGAATTTAGTAGGTCTCTCGGAGGCTCCGAGCCCTTAAATCTATATAAGCATCGTTTTTAACCTTTCAAGTAATAATATATAAAAATAATATAACGATAATATATGTATAACGCAACAATAATTTTTTTTATCCAACCATTTGTTTTTTTTTACAACAGAGATTAGAAATAAATTTGTACAATACATCATCATGTATTTTTTTTTCTGGGTGCTATCAACAGACTCAATAAGTACATATGAAGTAGTGTTATTTAGTTCAACACAATACACGAGGATCATCACTAAGAAACAGAGAGCAAATGGGTAAGGTTAAATAATGTAGGTTTCAGCCTCGTATGGAAATTTAGGCATTTAGCTGATGTTCAATGATATTGTCCATGCATTATACGCAAATATAACCAAATATAGTCAGTTCATTTTTCTTGTATCCGTGGTCTAGCTAATGGAAACCTTGTATGTACATTATACGCAGATATAACCAAATTTAGCTAATGAAAACCTCGTATGTACAGTATACGCAAATATAGCCAATACATATTTCTTGTATCCGTGTGTATGGACCAAACTGCCAGCCCTGTGTAAACCCACCTCGACCGATTTGCCTCCACCTTTTCCACACGAACTCCACTTTCGTCATAAATCAAGAAACTTTCTAGGTTTAGCTCCAAAATACGGCCGCGCTCGCAGCCGATGTGTGTTTTCTGCCAATCCAGATGTCATCGCGTCCGACATGGCGCCAGCGGCTCCCATGAAACAGAAGGAGGTGAAGGTTCTTACACCAACCTAGATCAGACGGCAAAAGATGAACAAGAAGAGCAGTAAGAAGAGTGGGGCGGTGATCAATCATTAAAAGCAGGGTCCAACCTTCACTTAGGAGACTGGCGACGCTAGTGAGGTACAATCAATTCTCCAGGGTTAGTTTGTGATGCTTCTTTTCCATCTTGTCTTCCCTTGAAAGAATCATTAAGCCGAGATACCACAACAAAAATAGACCGGGGACTTCCTTTTATGCATAATCACATATTTAACTTCTTTTTAAACGGGAAAGCCCCATCCTCTGCATCAATGAACCTTTATTAAATACATATTTAACTTGTATATTATCGAAAAGTCTTATTATGTCCTACTACCCTAATATCAATTCTTGAATAACCAAATGGCAAGAAAATGCTGGCAATATCTAATAGCCAGATTGTACTACTACACAACAATTACATTACTCATCAAGTAATTACTGTACACAACATGGACCACTGCAACCATGTGTTGATATCCCTTATAGATTGTATCTCTGCAAAAAGTATGTACAAAGAAGATGATGAATTAGCAAATTTTGAAGCTGACAGAATCAGATCTCTCCATGTACATACCAATTACTCAACAGGAAAAACACTAAGCGTGCCTTCAGACCTGGCTGGACCTGGCTGAATGTACTACATCCACTTCCGAATAGTATCTAGTCTAGAAATATAAAGCTGGCTTTCAGGACCAAGCAAGCACAAAGCAAACGAAATAAAATCCGTGGAGGGTACAATGCATCTGAATTTAATTACCTTCTCATCCTAACTGAATATGAGAGGAACACTGAACTGCTGCCGCGGCCGTGTCACCCAGCAGCTAGCAAGCTGCCAACGCCCGACACCCATGAAATAAAATTGAAAGTAGAGTATATAAATGCAGTCAAATGCCTTGTCAATGCAGCTTTGCAAATCTGAAATATCAGAAGATTGACGGTATTAGCAATTCACATTTTTTCTACTCCAGAAGCCATAACGTATGAACATAAATAACCATTGAATGGATCAACATTGGATGCTTTTTCTACATCACAAAACATTTTTATATTGATTAAAAATAAATATATAGAGGGCATAGGTAAATATTCTGAACACTTGAAGCCTCCACTGCAACCAAAAATGATTTCAGATTAGAAGAAAACCTAGTCAAATAAATATCAGTAAGAAAGAAGCGCTTTTGGAATAGTATAATCATAAACATGACATCCACAATACACTCTATGGACCTGTGGTCACCTGATTTCTTCCCGAGTCCAACAAAACTCTTCCATTAGTTCACATGAACATATATATGAACTAATTGATATCATCTCACATTTTATGTCTATGGAATTCACAGCTTCATCTTTCTATAGTGTAAGAATATATATCCAACTAAAGGTTGTCAACAATTTCCACTCAATATTGACAGACCAACCTAGGATTGACACACCAACCAAGTATAACCAAATTCATGATTGACACACCAACCAAGGTGCAGATCAGTCTGTATCAAGGACCATTCTGCGTTTTTACCGATTAGCTGCAGCGTGAGCCGGACTAAGGATTGGCAACCTAGGATTTTTTCCCTTGCAAACAAGTAGAACACATGCAACACCACGCACGCCTCTCATTCTCCTTCATTTCAGTGAGATGGTTACCCAAGAAGAACCATAAATTCATTGAAACTTGTTACTGCAAGAAGCAGATGGTCCATGCCGTTTGGCTATCACACCACCACGGGCACACACCTACCCTATCTACTTGCAGGTGACTCAATGCCATAGCACCGCTAGCCCGGCTCGATCACCAAAATATTCAATATTTCATACTCTTTTGGAAATAATAAACGTTCTATAGCAAATTTCAGCCCACTACTGGATGGAGCAACGGAACCAAATGCAGAATAAATTTAAGTACACAAAAGAAATGGGGATAGACTCAAGAATATGAGCATTGACCACAAAAATAGGGCTGGCTTATTTTCATGCACCCCAACTTTAGACTAATTCCATACCTTCTCCCTTGCAGTTCAAGGACGAACAGACTGCACAACCTCAGCTGTACATCCTCCCGACAGACTGCAAAAGTGCAAATAAACATTCAGTTACAAAAGCTTAAATCAAGACTGCACAATATGTCCATAAAGAAAAAGCATGGTCAAAGGTTTCTTGGGAAGCTTTAATTCACCTATCCAACAGTAAGAGCAATCGAATGCCTGAAAGTATCACACCCTTCATCGCTATCATACATAAGGAACTTAAATCACACCCACTGACCCACTTGATATCCCCATAGGAATGTCACTTTATCCTGAATGAAATTGCAGAAAACATCATTACAAGTTGAAATGTGTAAAGCAAATGATTGTAAATGCACTTGATTTATTCATTCCCAGAAAACATCATTACAATGCACTTGACTTTTTTATTCCCAAAAAGGGTATACTGCAGAAAATAGTAGATCATATGATCTTGGTGTCATCCTATACAAACACAGAAAAATTGACAACCTCATCTCAGTATTGCACAACATGGTAATGATCATCTAATCCATTGCAAGTTAAAAACAAATTTACCTGGGAGTGTGCCTGTTGTACAGTTGACAAATGGAGTAGAGAACGGGGAGGAGTGGCGGTAGGCTTGTGACCATCACCGCTTGAGCCAAGCAATATCCCGCCGTTCCACCGGTGAAGATGACCAGAACAGGGAGGGGTCGATGGCCCCGGCAGGTGGCGGTGGACAAACTTCCTGAGGCGACGCAGCGCCCCGGCGACTCTACTGGCGCGCCGCGACCCTTCTCTGAAACCCTAAACACCCCACTCTAGGAAGCATGTTTTGAGATTCTCACGGACTCAATGCATGCTCCCAGTAACAGATCCAAATTGATTAACCTAAAATGTAAACCTAATACACAGTTCTTTAGCAGACAAAGAATTGGCTACAAAAAATGTCATGTATGTCCAGCGGAATTGAGAGAAGAATTACTTGACTTACTGTGATAAAAGGCTGATGAACTCGGCATCCCATTCTAGCAACACTGCAAAATTCATAGCAAGTATGCAAGCATTAGCACCGAATTTAGAGCATATGAATCTGAACGATAAGCTGAAGCACCTATAAGTAGCTGGCTCTTGTAGAGTTCTCACGAAGCCAAAGAATTAAGAAATTGAAAGGCTGGAGGCTAGTGAAAAAACTGTGGAGGTTCGTGAGGAACCTGCTGCTCTGCCTCCCAACACTGGAGGCCTCCAGCTCGCTCCATCGCGAGACGCCGGAGATGGAGTTGGGCGCGCGACCAGATGTGACGGGGAAGCGAGAACCGAGCCCCAAGCAGCAAGCCCACAAAGAGGGGCCAGGCGGAGGTGACCGCAAGAACGAGCGGCAAGGGTCCAGTGACGAGTGCCCCACTGCCTCCACGACTGGGAAGACAGGCGTTGGGAGGCCATGAGTGGAGATGGAGCTCAACTTTGGGGTTAATGGAAGAAACACGGGAAAGAGAGATGAGGATACCCGTGGTAGTAGCGGCGGTGGGAGCACAGCAGCGAAGGGAGCAGTGGCGGAGCGTGAAGCAAAACAAAGGGAGGGCCAAATTGCCTATAAAGTCATTCTTGCAAATAAAAAGTAACACAAATCAACAGATAATTGCCAATGGTTCATGTTCAGATTCAGGAGCAGAAGCACATTCGACATTTGCAATTGCATCATCTCTTTTTATTTTGTAATATTTCTTCATGGCTTTATCTTAAGACATGAACAAACGTGGAGTTACTCAGACTCCCAACGGATTTACACAAAAATAGAAGATCCGTTCTAAGAAAAGCAAAGCATCTAAATTAATGTGTATGTGTAGATAAAATAAAAACTTCAAATATCACAATCGGCATGTGCAATCAGGGAATCAACAATGTAAGATGATTTTCTAGTTTCAGATCAAAGCAAGGGGATTAAACACTCCATGACCTAACTTCTTGTATACCTTGCTCGAATTGATGCTCCGCTAGCAATGTCCACGGCGGCGGACAACACCAAGGACTATGGCCACCACTTAGCAGCACCAGTCCACTACGATCTGAAATTGGAGCTGTATTTTGCTTCGGTTTGGGTTGGATTTGATTACCAGAAGAAAAAATAGAGAGATATCTAGCTAGGGAAGAAGCAAGGGGATTTGGGGGGGTGGGGGTGGGGGGAGAAGTGGAGCTGATGAGCGAGAGGAACAGACGTATACCAGGAAGACGACTCGATTCGTCGGTCGCAGTCCTGGCCGGATGGACGCACGGGCTCGGACATAGGCAGTAGTAAAAAATATTTGCGTTTTGGGAAGACTGGGCCGGAGCCCTCCATGACGCTCCGCCAGTGGAAGGGAGGAGGCACGCCGGCGTCGCTCCGGATGTTGGCCGTCGGCGCCCTTCCGACCCCTTCGGGTCCTCCTCACCCGCATCCTCTTCCAACCAGGAAGAGCACGGCCGGCCGGCTCTGGCCAAGCCATCTCGTCCTGCGAGGTCGTGGGTGCCTGGGAGGAGACGAGCATCCAGCCGCCACCGCTCGTGTGCTCCCTGCCGTCGCTTCGCCGGAAGGAGACGTCGAGGGCGGAGGAAGAGGAGAGGACGGGGACGAGGAGAGTAGTGGGCGTCGCCGCCGCCCACCTCCGTGCGTGCCCCTGCCGCACCTCCTCCAACCCACGAACGCGGTAGTCCCTGTCGGCTCCATCCAGGGATTGGCGGCGCCCCAGTGGCCTCCTCTGCTTGGGAGTGTCATCTCCGGTCTCGCCTCCAAATCCCGCCATCCATGAGCCGCGCGGCCGCCGCCAGGGTGCACCACGACTCGATCTGGTTTTCACCGCGGGTGTGCTGGGCTCTAGGACGGGGGGATTGGCTGCTTGCTTTTCTCGATCTAGGGTTTCACCGTGGACGCGAAAAAAGGTGACACGAAACGAGCAGTGTCGCAGTCTCCAGCAGTCGGCCCCCGCACGTAGCTGGCCCCATGTGTCACTGACTTAGTCGGAAACTGAACAAGTAAGAAAAATATTCAACGATCGAACGGCTGTGGTGAAAAGTGGGACTTGAGATTTACTGTTGCAACTTGATTGAACGACCCAGATTCGTTTGCCCCTTCAGACCCCCTGGTTGAGAGGGTAGTCTTTGAACATTTATAGAAGTAATTTCCATATCACCTTTGCTCAGTCTGACATCTACTAACTGGAGTGTCATCTGATGAAGTTGGACGATGTTCCTCATGGAGAGGATTTGCATTGTGCGTCTGTTGTTTCTTCATACACGCTAAACCTCAGTTATCATCATCATTAACTAATCGCATTGATGCCTAGGTCTGAATAATTCGTACATTCGTCATTTCGGCATATATCAGCTTGCTAGATTTCTTGAGCCAATGGCAATAGAGTGTACAATTGTTTGTTTGTAAATCTGGTGTCTGAATGTAAAGAAGAATTCATGATTTTTTTTTCTTCCAAGCCACCAGGATTCTCAACACCGGTGCATTGTTGGCTCTCAATTTGTGTCTCATCTCGATGAGCCCCACCCAATCTCTAATTAGTACAGGTAAACTAACTGCCCTTTGGTTCATTTGGCTTTTATAGTATATTGCTGGATATTCAGTATTTGACTTATGCCTTTCCCCTAGCATTGATACTACATAAGCATATAGTGATGAGCAATGTGTGTGTGTTCTGCATTGATGATACATAAGCATACCAATGAGCAATACATGTCTGCGACAAAAACACATTACGACATATTTGTATATTTTAGTTCGTATTACTTTGGTCTTTCTGAATCACAAGGTCTTCTCACAAATTATCTGATTTTCAAAATCATGGATAATAGTATTCATATTCAAAATCATTTGGCATCAGTTAATGTTTTTTTTGGATTTATTCGTTGGCTTAGATTGTCCCTTATGCTAGCATCCATTTTACTTGGCCAATTTACATTTACTTTTGCATTATTAGAGCTGCGATTTGTACCATTGTTCATGTCCACCGTTACTGAACGTATCTTCCACTGGTGGAAAAACAGGCTTCGGGTGAGCCCCATAAGTCGCGATGCTGCAGGAACCGCGACTAATGGTACCTTTAGTCGCGGTTCGGGAGGCGAACCGCGACCAAAGGCCTGGGCCCGTGGCGCTCGGTGGCCAGCCGGTGCACGTGGGGGCTTTAGTCGCGGTTGGCCAGGCCAACCGCGACTAAAGGTGCCCGAAGGCCTTTAGTCGCGGTTGGCCAGGCCAACCGGGACTAAAGCCCCTCCCTATATATACCCACCCAGCAGCCAACACTTAGCCATTTGGTGCCATTCTCTTCACAAGCTTCACAAGTGGGTGTTAGGTTTGCTTTTGGTTCCTCTTATGCACATAAGGTGTTTGATGAAATGCCCCAAGAGCATGAAACAAACATGATATGAAGTGTTGGAGCCACACTTGAGCTTTCTCATTTATTTTTTCCTCCTCAATCGCGGTTAGCAACTTGAACCTTTGATGTGTCGTTGATAAAATGTGCATGTGTGTGTAGTTCATTGTTTAATTTATATTGTTTGTAGCTAGTTAGTTTAACAAATGCATGATGGTTAATTATATATTTTATATTATAATAATGCAGATGAATCGACAATGGATGTACGGTAACCGACTCTCCGGCGAGTTCAGTGCGGGTTTGAAAGATTTCCTCGTAGTGGCCAATGCGAACAAGCAGGGGGGGTTTTGTTATCTGTCCATGTGTTAAATGTAAGAATCAGAATGGTTACTCTTCCTCAAGAGATGTTCACATGCACCTGCTTCGGCACGGTTTCATGCCAAGCTATAATTGTTGGACCAAGCATGGAGAAAGAGGGGTTATAATGGAAGAAGATGAAGAAGGGGATGATTTCAATGATGAAAGCTATCTTGCTCATTTCGGTGATACTTTCATGGAGGGTGCTGAAGGTGAAGGGGAAGGTGAAGGGGAAGGTGAAGAAGAGGCACGTGATGATCCCGTTGATGATCTTGGTCGGACCATTGCTGATGCACGGAGACGCTGCGAAACTGAAAAAGAGAGGGAGAATTTGGATCGCATGTTAGAGGATCACGGGAAGGCGCTGTACCCCGGATGCGATGATGGTCCGAAAAAGCTGGGCTGCACACTGGATTTGCTGAGATGGAAGGCACGGGCAGGTGTAGCTGACTCGGCATTTGAAAACTTGCTGAAAATGTTGAAGAATATGTTTCCAAAGAATAACGAGTTGCCCGCCACTACGTACGAAGCAAAGAAGGTTGTCCGCCCTCTAGGTTTAGAGGTTCCGAAGATACATGCATGCATCAACGATCGCATCCTCTACCGCGGTGAATACGAGAATTTGAATGAATGCCCGGTATGCACTGCATTGCGTTATAAGATCGAGGCGATGACCCCGGTGACGATGTTGAGGGCCGAAACCCGGGAAGAGGGTTCCCGCCAAGGTGATGTGGTATGCTCCTATAATACCACGGTTGAAACGTCCGTTCGGGAACAAAGAGCATGCCAAGTTGTTGCGATGGCACAAAGAGGACCGTAAGTCGGACGGGGAGTTGAGACACCCCGCAGATGGAACGCAATGGAGAAAGGTCGACGAGAGAGTTCAAAGATTTTGCAGCCGACGCAAGGAACATAAGATTTGGTCTAAGTACGGATGGCATGAATCCTTTTGGTGAGCAGAGCTCCGGCCATAGCACCTGGCCCGTGACTCTATGCATCTACAACCTTCCTCCTTGGTTGTGCATGAAGCGGAAGTTCATTATGATGCCGGTGCTCATCCAAGGTCCGAAGCAACCCGGCAACGACATCGATGTGTACCTAAGGCCATTAGTTGATGAGCTTTTACAGCTGTGGGGCAGACCTGGTGTCCGTGTGTGGGATGAGCACAAAGAAGAGGAATTTGACCTACGAGCGTTGCTTTTCGTAACCATCAACGATTGGCCTGCTCTTAGTAACCTTTCGGGACTGTCAAATAAGGGATACAATGCATGCACGCACTGCTTACATGAGGCCGAAAGTGTACATTTGCCAAATTGTAAGAAGAATGTGTACCTTGGGCATCGTCGATTTCTTCCGAAAGGTCATCCAAGAAGAAAGAAAGGCAAGCATTACAACGGCAAGGCAGATCACCGGCCGAAGCTCGCGGAACACACTGGTGCTGAGGTATTTGATATGGTCAAGGGTTTGAAAGTCATCTTTGGAAAGGGTCCTGGCGGACAATCGGTTCCGAAGGGAGCCGACGGGCACGTAGCCATGTGGAAGAAGAAATCTATATTCTGGGAGCTAGAATATTGGAAAGTCCTAGAAGTCCGCTCCGCAATCGACGTGATGCACGTTACGAAGAATATTTGCGTGAACATCCTAAGCTTCTTGGGCGTGTATGGGAAGTCAAATGATACAAAGGAAGCACGGCAGGACCAGACAAAGTTTGAAAGACCCCGATGACCCGCATCCGGAACGGTTTCAAGGTCGTGCCGCCTACGCTCCGACCAAAGAAGAGAAGGTCATCTTTTTTGAATGCCCGAGCAGTATGAAGGTCCCGTCAGGATTCTCGTCCAATATAAAGGGAATAATAAACATGGCGGAGAAAAAGTTCCAAAACCTGAAGTCTCACGATTGCCACGTGATTATGACGCAATTGCTTCCGATTGCTTTTAGGGGGCTCCTGCCGGAAAATGTTCGAGTAGCCATTGTGAAGCTATGTGCATTCCTCAATGCAATCTCTCAGAAGGTAATCAATCCAGAAGTTCTACCACGGTTACGTAACGATGTGATCCAATGTCTTGTCAGTTTCGAGTTGGTGTTCCCGCCATCCTTCTTCAATATTATGACGCACCTCCTGGTTCACCTAGTCGATGAGATTTCTATTCTCGGTCCTGTATTTCTACACAATATGTTCCCCTTCGAGAGGTTCATGGAATATTAAAGAAATATGTTCGTAACCGTGCTAGGCCAGAAGGAAGCATCGCCAAGGGCTATGGAAATGAGGAGGTAATTGAGTTTTGTGTTGACTTTGTTCCTGACCTTAGGCCGATTGGTCTTCCTCGATCGCGGCACGAGGGGAGACTAAGTGGAAAAGGCACGATCGGAAGGAAATCAACGATATGTATGGACGGCCATTCTCTCGATCGAAGCACACCACACGGTTCGACCAATTCCAGCTTGGTGGCTCCGTACTTTGAGAAACACAAGAATATTTTACGCTCGGACAACCCCGGGAAGCCCGAATCCCGGATTAGGAAGGCCCACATGGAGACTTTCGGCAGTTGGTTGAGAAAACATTTAATGAGTGACGAAGATGTTGTAGATCAGCTGTACATGTTGGCCAAGACACCATCTTCGACTATAACGACTTTCCAAGGGTACGAGATAAATGGGAATACATTTTACACGATCGCCCAAGATAAAAAGAGCACCAACCAAAACAAGTGGTGTCCGCTTTGATGCAGCAACCGAGAATGGGCAAAAGGTCACATATTATGGTTACATAGAGGAGATATGGGAACTTGACTATGGACCCTCCTTTAGGGTCCCTTTGTTCCGGTGCAAATGGTTCAAGCTAACAGGAGGTGGGGTAAAGGTGGACCAGCAATACGGAATGACAATGGTGGATTTCAACAATCTTGGTTACCTTGACGAACCATTCGTCCTAGCGAAAGATGTCGCTCAGGTTTTCTATGTGAAGGACATGAGTAGCAAACCGAGGAAACGGAAAGATAAGAAAACGATCGAGTACATCATGCGATGATCCAAAGCGCCACATTGTTCTTTCGGGGAAAAGAAACATCGTGGGAGTGGAGGACAAGACAGACATGTCGGAAGATTATAATATGTTTGCTGAAATTCCGCCCTTCAAAGTGAACACCGACCCAAGCATTAAGTTAAATGATGAGGATGCTCCATGGATACGGCACAATCGTAAGCAAGTAGGGACACAAGGAAAGAAATGATGTGTAATAATTTATTGTACTAAACTTTGTTGAATGGATCATGTGAATTATATTACCCGTGATGTGTTTGGTGTCCATTTTCGAATGATTCAATTGACTCGAGATAGCACCGATGATACATGAAATTTGGAGTGATTCGGTCATACTCCTGCCTAGGCGTATAATATGCATACTCGTAGTCTTCATAGTCGCCGCCGTTGTACCGGTAGTCGTCGCCTTCTAAGTTGCCGCCGTCGTCGTCGCTGCTTGTCGTCGCCGTCGTCGGGCGGCGCTCGTGGCTCGAACCGAGGGTAGCGCAGGCGGGGGATATCGCCGGCCGTGATGTAGTCCATGACGCTCGCGGAGTCCGGCCGTACCACCATAGCCGACGGCCGGCCTCGTGGAAGTTCCCGGGAGGCGGGCTCGTCCTCCTCATACACGGCGAGCGCCCTCTCACGCCGATTGATGAAGAAGGCGTCCCAAGTATGCTGGTTATCGGGATGCTAGCGGGGATTCATCCGTTGCTCCGGCGTGAGGTCGAGGTAGTAGTGGTTCGTGATGGCCGCCCGGCGCGCAGTACCCTGAGGGACGGGAGGGACCGGCACGCCGCCGGTGCTTAGGCTCCAGCCGGTGGGAACGCGGTAGCCCGGTGGGCAAGGGTAGTTCGAGGCGCAAAGCTCCTCCACCTGCTGGTAGGTTAGAGTGGGTGCGGTGGAAGCCATGAGAGAGTGATGAGAGATTGTAGAGATGTGATAATGCTGGCCAAGCCGGGCTAGTATATGTAGTGAAAAATGGCGGGAAAATGGGAGCGGGAAGACAGGAGGCGGGAAGAAAGTGGCGGGAAGAAAGAGGCGTGAAGAAATTGGCGGAAAAAATGGGAGCGGGAAGACAGGAGGCGGGAAGAAAGTGGCGGGAAGAAAGAGGCGGGAAGAAAGAGGCGGAAAAGACAGGGAAGAAATCTTCGAAAGACAGAGGCGGCCGGGAAGAACTGGTGGGAAGAACTGGTGGAAGAGGAACGCGGAAAGATTTTGAAATGAATTAGTTTTATTTTTCTGAATTTTTTGATATATTATTTGTATTTTTAAGATTTTTAAATGAATTAGTTTTATTTTTCTGAATTTTTTGATATATTATTTGTATTTTTAAGATTTTTAAATGAATTAGTTTAATTTTTCTGAATTTTTTGATATATTATTAGTATTTTAAACATTTTGAATTGAATTAGTTTTACTTTTCTTAATTTTTTTATATACTATTTGTATTTTTAACATTTTGAATTGAATTAGTTTTATTTTTCTGAATTTTTTGATATACTATTTGTATTTTTAACATTTTGAATTGAATTAGTTTTATTTTTCTGAATTTTTTGATATATTATTTGTATTTTTAACATTTTGAATTGAATTAGTTTTATTTTTCTGAATTTTTTGATATATTATTTGTATTTTTAACATTTTGAATTGAATTAGTTTTATTTTTCTGTATTTATTGATATATTATATGTATTTTACGATTTTCAAAAAAGAAAAGAATTTTCAAAAAATACCTTTAGTCGCGGTTGGCCTCGCCAACCGCGACTAAAGGTCCTTGCGCGCGGGAAATTAAAACCCGGCGAAAAATCCTTTAGTCGCGGTTGGTGTGGCCAACGCGACTAAGGACCTAGTCGCGGTTGCCACACCAACCGCGACTAAGGTCCCCTATAAATTCGCGCGGCGTGAACGACGGTTCATTCCTTCGATCTTCTCCTCGAAAGCTCCTCGCGCCCGACGCCGCCGCCCTCCTCGACGCCGTCGGGCTGCCCGACGATGTCGTCGCCGCCCTCGACGCCTCCTCGCACCGTATGTCGACGCGCGCCGCCGCCTCGTCCCTCCGCCGCTTCCTCCGCCGCGCCGCCGCGCTCTCTCCTCCGATCCGGCGCCGATGTCGTCGTTCCCGGCCGCGCGGCCCGCGCGCGTCGCCGGCGCCGTTCGTGTACACGTCTCGCCGCCGGCCGCTGCGTGTCCCCGCACCGCGCGCGGCGCCGCTCGCCCATCCCCGTGCAGCGTCGCCGTAATTTACGGGCGCCGCCGGTCGGCCGTCGTCAACCTGCACCGCGCGCCGCGCGCGCAAGAAAGATGACGTACAGAGAGATCGAGAGGAGCGCTCCGGTCGGCGGCGCTTCTCTCTATTTTTTTTATTTTTAGTTAACTTAATAATTTTAACTTAAAATTTGTAACTAAAAATTGTAACTTAATTTTTTTAGTTTTTTAATTAAACTTAAATTTAAAAAGTTAATTAATTAATCTTCGCGCCTCGCCGTCGCCGCAGATTCCGTCACCGCCGCACTCTCGCCGTCGCCGCCGCCCTCTCGTCGCGCCATCTCCCGTATGTCACCGCCCCGCCCCTAGCGTACTGTCGCGCGCGCGCACGGCCGCCGACGCCGTGTTCTTCCCACCGCCGCCAGACGCCGCCCTACGCGCCTCCCGCACGCGCCTCCGCACGCGCCACCGTGCCGCCAGACGCGTCGCCGCCGCCCGCACGCACGCGCCAGACGCCGCCCGCCAGACGCCGCCAGGACGCCGCCCGCGCGCCAGACTAAAATTTTGTAACTAAAATTTTGACTTAACAAAATTTTGTAACTAAAATTTTGTATACTAACAAAATTTTGTATACTTAACAAAATCTTGACTTAACAAAATTTTGACATAACAAAAATTTAACTTAACAAAAATTTTACTTAACAAAATTTTGACTTAAGAAAAATTTTACTTAACAAAATTTAGACTTAACAAAATTTTAACTTAACAAAAATTTTAACTTAATTAACAAGAATTATTTTATTTTGGGATCGAGAGGGGGCGGCGCGGGTTATGTGTCCTCGGCACCGCCACCACCCTCTCGGTCACCGCCACCGGTCTCTCGGTCACGCGCGCGGTCACTGCGTCCCCCTTTCGCCACCGCCACCGGTCTCTCGGTCACGCGGTCACTGCGTCCCCCCCTTTTGCCACCGCCACCGTTCTCTCGGTCACGCGGTCACTGCGTCCCCCCTCTCGCCTCCCTCGTCGCCCTCTCTCTTTATATGTAGAAGAGATATGATAATGCTGGCATATACACAATTAATTTGTTTTGACTACATGTTTTCGGGATCGACATATGGCGGACGATAGAGCTGACCCGATTCTGGACAACTATGATCCGGACGCTGAAGACCATATGTTCGGCATCATAAAAGGCGATATTCCATTTGTGCCGACCGGAGAAGAAGAAGATGATATCTCTTCTTATCTGAACCTTGAGGGTGAAGATGAAGGGCGCCGTCAGCAAGATGATGCCGAAGAAACGTCGATAAACGACGATCTTCAATTGGAAGTAGCAACCACCTCCGGCGCCGAGGTATATATATATACATATTGAGCGTCTGGTGATACAACTAACTGATTTGAATAAATGTGTGTGTACTAACGCGCGCGACTCTCTTTCTTATTTTAGCCCTCGGCCGGATCGTCGAAAAAATCGAGTACGTCGTCAAAGCGTGGCGCAACCAAGACGATGAAAGCAGGAGAAACATGCACCATCGATGTTGTCAACGAAGCAACCGGCAGGCCGCTGGAGCCCAGCAAGAACGCCACCAAGTTTGTCAGCCAATGCGGAGCCGTTGTTAGAGACAACGTCTCGATCACCCGCCAGGAGTGGAATGAGCCAAAGAAGGCACGTGTTGGTTTCACTTTTGTCGATAAGAGAGAAAAAAAGATTGCTTCAACAAGCTTATGGAACATTTCGTTCTACCTCCGGAATACCGCAAATACGATGAGGAGGGTAACAAGATTGCGGAAAACAAGAAGAGGCGCAAGCTAGTCAAACAGTTCGCTCTTTCTAGGATGGCCAACGCATTCCGGAAATACAAGCAAAATCTAGCCCATGACTTTGTCAACCAGGGCAAGACTCCGGATTTCAAAGGACAATATGAGAAACGGCAACATGATTGGCCAGAATTTGTGAAGCAAAAGAAATCGGAGCAGTTCCTTGAACTATCGAAAAAAATAAGGAAAATGCGGCCAAGAAGGAGTACAATCATAAAATGGGGCCAGGAGGGTATCGCTTTTGGCAGCCTAGGTGGGAGAAGATGGAGAACGAGCCGAGGGCGCGAGGAATCCGTCCAGGTACGGAGGGATGGGACCCAAGGGCCAAAAGCTGGTGGTACGGGCATGGGGGATCGCCGAACCCGGAGACGAGGGAGTGTGTTTACCAGGGCAAAATAATTACACCCACCAAAAAGCTTATTGAGGCAATGAGGGATGCTCAAGAGGGGAGGATCAAGTTCAACGGAGAGAACGACGCCCGACAAAAGCCCTCGGGAATCCTGAACACGGAGGACGTGTACGAGGCATGGGGCCCATTCCGTGGAAAATAGGGTTCCCCGAACGATGACCCGTACGGTTACTGAAGCCGTAAGAGAAAGATGGATCGGGAAAAAGATGTTGTGGCGCAGTTGGTAACGGAAATGGATGTGATGAAGAAAACCGTGAGTGTACTAGTAGCCGAAAGAGAGGCAGCTCGGGCGCAGCATGAAGATCATCCAATGGATCTCGGAAGCCAGCAGCGGAGAAGAAGCAGCGTGGCTTCCACGGAGGCCTCACCGGCTGGTGCACCGACGATAGAAATTACTGCACCGGAGCCTCTGGTGGTCGAAATTACTGCACCGGAGCCTCCTCGCTACCCCGTGGACGATATAAAGGAGATGAAAGCATGTCATCCGTATTATCCTATCGGGAACATGTCCATGAAGGTAGCCATCGGCAGTGCTTTACCACCTGGAGCACTCCACCACAACAACCCCATTCAAGATGGCTATGCTCGTGTCACGATGGAGGAGATAGTCCAAGGGTTTGAGGACCTGGACATTGACATTGGTACACCTGAAGGGGTGAAAAGACTTGGAGATGTCAAGCGCCAGTTCATTCTATGGCAGAAGAAATTTATCAAGTTTCCAGGCGAGGCGCCAACAAGTCCACCCCCGTACGGTGGTGGTGGTGGCGGTGGCGGTGGCGGTGACGGTGGCGGTGGCGGTGACGGTGGCGGTGGTGCTTCACCTAATACACCTCATTCACGTCGGCCGACGCCGCCCCCGGTCCTCGTCCGGCGGGTGATCGGACACCGGTACCGCCCCCAATCCACCTCCGGCGAAGAAGCGAAGCAGTCCTGGGTTATTAACCCGGACCCTTATGTACCTAGAACCACAAAGATACCAGAGCCATCACCGAAGCCTCTCATCCCGAGGCCTTGGGAACTTAGTGTCGAGGAAAATGCAGCGGCCGTGGCTGCTCGAGCATGAGAAATGGAAGGAGGAGTGCAAGAAGAAAAGAGAGGGCGAGCCCAAGCCAGTATATTCTGACAAGCAAAAGCAAGTGGGCTAAGTCATTTTTGAACACACCGTCCCAAGCCGCGAAGAATCTGCTCGACGACTATTTACGTGAACTTCGTAGGCAAGCACTCGCGTTCAAGAGGAACCAAGAGTTGGCGGAGAAGAAAGCCTTGGAGGACGAGGCCGAGACAAAATTAGAAAGGGGGAAAGAAGTTGCCCAGCTCGGGGAACAAAGTAAACAATCGATCGCCCCGCTCATAGTGCAAGCCGCCGGTCCGGATGCCCCCGATATCATAGCAGCTGCGGCAGCACATGGATTGACCGTAACGAGTGCCGGAGAACAAGCGGCCGACTTAGGTATCACTCTTCGTGCACTCGTTAGGCCTTGATGAGGCGCCAATGAAGGACGTAGTATTTACATATGTGAAGAATGGCCCTCTCATCGAGCCTGCGCAGGAAGAGGATCTACATCGACAAATGAAAGGTCTGCTAAATTGGTACAAGGGTTACATAAAACATAAAGACGCCAAAGACTATATCTATGCGGAAGTTAGATATGAGCGTCACTTCAAACGTTACCGGGTACAAATTCCTCCGAGTGAATTGTTCCAGACTGTTCAATCTGCGCGACCTCGACAAATCTATCATCGGTTGCTACGTTCGTAAGTGATTTATTAATTTCTACCCCATCTCGTTCATTGCCCGCACTATATATATATTATGCGAGTAATGAAGAAGCGGGAAATGCGAATAAGGAACATCCATGATGTTGGGTTCATTGACCCACACATCGTTAATTCATATGTGTTAGAACACCACCCCGCCGACGTGGAGGAAGACCTGTGGCGGTTTATTAGAAAACAGCAACAGAAAAGTGATATTCTATTTCCTTACCATTTTGGGTGAGTGTTTCGTCTTGAGCACATTCTCTTTTGTTTACTCCATGCATGGTATGTGGCTAATCGATGAGTATGCATGATCGTGCATGTATCGTGTCCGCAGGTTCCACTGGATTCTTATGGTAATTAAAGTTCAGACCTCCTCGGTTCTCGTCCACGACTCTCTGAATATGGATCCGGCGCTTTGGGGCGACATGAGAAAAATGATGCAAAAGTAATTATTTTCATTCATTTGCGCTCTATATCGATCGGCCTATTTCGTTCATCATTTCCTAATATCAAGTAACTAATTAATAACTCTCTTGTTTATTTAATTTTCTTTGCCTCGTAGGGTTTGGAGACGGTTCGTAGATACCAAGGTCGGTGAATTCAAAAAAGAGCTACATTTTAAAATGGCAGTGCGGACGACCGGGGATACTCAGCCACCGGGGACCAATCTATGTGGATACTATGTTTGTGAGAGGATCCGGAGATACCGCAATGAGCGGGACCAGAACTGTGAGAACAACATCCCGAGGAATAACCTCCGGAAGACGCTTAGTCCGAAGCTCGCTTCCGACCACTTCAAGAGGAACTAGCTGGATGGTTGGCGAGGGAAGTCATCGATCCTAGAGGAGAACACTATTACGATGACGTAGAACTTTATATGCACCAGAATTTGTAACTAACTTGTTCAAAATTGTATATGGTCATCCGATATTGAATATATATTGTATATGGTCATCCGATATTGAATATATATTGTATATTCCTCTTGAATTCTTTTTGGTTCTAATTTCAAATTTGTTTGAAATTGTACATTCATATGCATGTATGTATACAGTACCGTAGAATATGTGAAACTCCTTCAAAATTAAAACCCAAAAGAAATAAAATAATACAAATTAAAAAGAAACCAGATTTAGGGGGAGGGGGCTAAACCCTAAACCTCGCGGAGGCCTTTAGTCGTGGTTGGCCGTAAGAACCGCGACTAAAGGTCCTCCGCCCTGGCGCCGCCTGCGGCCCACGTGGATGGGCCTTTAGTCGCGGTTCGTAAGGAACCGCGACTAAAGGGGGGGGGCCTTTAGTCGCGCTACTTTGGTCGCGGTTGTGCCACCGCGACTAATGGCAGTTGCCAACCGCGACCAAAGCCCCTTTTTCCACCAGTGTTCTTAAAGGGACACTAGAAGAGCAGCCATGCAGACAACCTTGGTGAAGGATCTTTGACCTCCAGGATTTCAATGGAAGGTCATTGTGTGTGTCACTTGAATCGGGAAACATAGGGATTAAGCGAACTGGCAATATTTGTTTGAGCTAGACTTCATTGTTATTGACCAAGAGGTACTTTCTAAATATTCAGGCCCTATGTTTGAGTCAGTAGACACTTTTGTATTTTTTCCGTCAATCATGCCCTGTACATGCACCTACTGGCCTTATATTTCAGGTGAATGGCTTTCTGCAGTATAGTAAAGGGATGCTATTTTTTCATCTGTTGTATGATCATTTAGTATCGAAATTTAATTTCTTTAGATGATAATACATCAAAAATTAACTGATGTTTCAGGGCAACTAAATGGAAGGCTGCACCCCAGCCAATCGAATTGACCAGTTCAGACATAAAGAAAAGGAAGGTTCGATATACAGTTCGAGTCGTTTATTGTTGCTGCCGTGTGGAGCAAATACAGGGCAACAGATCATACATATAGAATTGAAATTACCCAACGAAGAGGTTATCGATTCGATTCCTCAGCCCGAAAACTTTCTTCTGTTCGCATGTAAAGCAACGTCATTTGATGCTCTGCAGTCACACGTAGGGGACACTACCATTCTGTCAGGTTTTCAGTGAATAGTACATGTATGTAATTTGCTCCAAAACATCTTGGATTGCCAAATAATTTTTCCTTTCACACCATTTTCTGCATCAACTACTTAACCGGTAAGTGATTTGTATCTTTTCTTGCTTTCTTCAGTCAAAGAAGTGACATTTTTGTTTGCTTCAGTTAGCTAGATAAGGGACTATTTTTCCGATTACCTGTTAGTGGTGGAAATATTTCCTCTCTTTTCTGATAAAAGAAATTTAAAACGCCATTGAGTGATTATTTTTTGATTCCGAGATCTGAAATTTGTTATATTAGCTTGGGAGCATGAACTGGAGTACAAATGTAGTCAGGTATACTCCACATTATGTATTCTTTGTTCTTAGATAAGGATAAATAATTGCTCTATTCGTTATTCTGACTTCTGATAAATTCATTCTTTTACTTCATGTCATGGTGATATTTTTCTTACTGGCTAATGTTGTCATAGCCACCACTAACAGGTCCATTTCTTATTCTGATACATAACCGCTCCATTTCTTATTCTGATACTTAACCGGTAAGTGATTTGTATCTTTTCTTGCTTTCTTCAGTCAAAGAAGTGACATTTTTGTTTGCTTCAGTTAGCTAGATAAGGGACTATTTTTCCGATTACCTGTTAGTGGTGGAAATATTTCCTCTCTTTTCTGATAAAAGAAATTTAAAACGCCATTGAGTGATTATTTTTTGATTCCGAGATCTGAAATTTGTTATATTAGCTTGGGAGCATGAACTGGAGTACAAATGTAGTCAGGTATACTCCACATTATGTATTCTTTGTTCTTAGATAAGGATAAATAATTGCTCTATTCGTTATTCTGACTTCTGATAAATTCATTCTTTTACTTCATGCCATGGTGATATTTTTCTTACTGGCTAATGTTGTCATAGCCACCACTAACAGGATAAATGATACATAACCGCTCCATTTCTTATTCTGGATTCTGAGAAATTCATTCTTTACTCCACACAGTGGCAATGTGTTTCTTACTGGCTGATGTTGTCATATGCAAGAAATGTTTAATGAGTTGAAAAATTAATCTGAGAACCTTCCACTTCCATTGTTTTATGTTTAGACATGGTTTTTAGTATATGAAATTTGTATAAAAAAACTTAGATCTATAATTTAGTTCGTGCAAATGAAATCAAGGTGTTGCTACTATTGAAGGGAGTAGAACATCTCTTCTCTTTAATCTTTAATCACAATAGTCTTGCTTGATCTAAAACTTGAGTTTTCAATGTCGCTGGGAATATTTTTTAGTTGTCGTTAAGGGAACTATTTAGTTGTGCATATGGAGAGTGCTACTAACTAGACTTTGCTAGGAATGAAATATCAACACTTACGAAGATGGCGATAAACTGACAAAATTCTGCAATATTTTCATAGAAGCTAATGACTCGATATCAAATCAAACATTAGCATGGTTTGTTACAAAGAGTGTAGATGTTTTTCAGTTGCTTATGTCTTCCATCTACTGAACAATACAGATTTTAAAACATATAGAAATTTATTGGTGAAGAGGAAATTGACTTGCAGCTTGAGGTTGTCTGGCCGAACCGCGCGAGTTAGCAGTCCAGAAGGCTGAACTGTATGGCCGGTCACAGGATGAAATAGCCGCACTTCACTTGTGTTGTCGTGTGGTCGACGGCGAGGTGACTTCAAGGCGATGAACCCAAGAAACAGTTTGATGCTCTCATAGTCCTATCGTAGATAAAACTACACTCTCTTCAAAAAAACTACCGCATAATTTTGATGACCATAGGTCAATATGAGATTACCAGAACAACCTTAGGTAGTCATTAATTGTCACATTGTCTGATGGCTACCTGAAGAAAATTCCAACCGGCCTTTGCCTCTCAACAATGAAGATTCGACCTTCACAAATCTTAGGTACTCTGATTGTGATTTTGGTGCTTAACGAGCCTTTGTTGTTATGCCTATAAGAACCAAATCAGTGTATTTTCAGATTTCTCGATTGATCTGCAAGGACTAAAGTAATTTATTCGACGGATCAACTTATTTCCATTAAGTGCAGCCCACAGCTGAGTCTTCCTTTTCTAGATCATTTTGCGGTGTATCTTTTTTCAAATTTTCTACATTTTACCTCCACAAATACTAGATAAATATATATTAAGTATATGGCCACTTGGCGAAAAAAGAAAGAAAACCGAGCACAACTTCTATCACTTTCTTGTGTTCTCTGAGACTCGTTACTATTGTTCACCCGGTCCGCATGTTAAGTTTCATTAATTAATGAATCAACAAATCCTCCATCGTCGGGCAGCCACGTTCCAAGGATCCTATACACGTAAGCATGTCTCGCAAAGGGCAACAAGCAAAACAAGACCAAGACTCGAAGGTGACTTTGACAAGCAGGTCAAAGAGGCACGTAAATCCAACATTTTTCTCCCTAGTTGCGTATACCTTTTCTCCTTTTCTTTACCTTTTTGAGACGACAGTGCACTCATTCAATCAAACAGCTAAATATGATCCTTCAGAAAGCACAACACTGGTAAGAAAGCACAATAAAACAGGCGCCGAATTATTTAGGCAGCGTGTCTCCGGCGCTCACACAGGTATATCTCCGGTAAAATGTTGGCGCGTACGTCGACTGCGGGTTTTCAGCCCTGCCCATGATTAGAAGGCAGCAATCCAACTAGTTAGTTCTACATACATGCATACTAGGAGGCATTGGCGCGGCGGCACGCCGCGCCCGTGGAGTAACATCTAAAGTGTGGAGGTTCTTGTTTAAGTGGTATGGTTGAGTTGGGCTTGTATGTTGTTAGTAGAAGATAAAAACATTGGCTGAATATATAGTTGCTAAATAGTTTCTGATGTATACAATAGCAGGGGGTTTGATATACTAAGACATGTTTTGAGAAGAGTTGGATGGTGGCATACAAAGCCATGTGATTCAAAGTGTCGCTCTACGTGCAGAAGAGTGAGAGCATTGCAAGTAAAACTTTTCCTAGCAGTTTGTGTAGTTATACACGACAGTAGATAGCCTTGGAGAAGCAGGCATGCAAATATACACGGTGGTACGTCTTAGGGCATAGCTGGGTAGTAGGTACCAAATATTACACATCAAAGACACAAGCACTCTAGAGTAGCTGGTAGTCCCATAATATATATTACAAATATCCGTCCTAGCCGAGCCGATCTTCTCTCCTTCATGTTGGTCTGAACCGTTTAAAAACCTGCGGTGAGAACATAAAAGAAAGTAAAGTTATATTAGCACACCTGCTGATAACCACCGTTTAAAGTTCATGCTTACGGCAACTACCAAGATCCTTATTTCTGTGGGAAGAGCGCTTTCCTGACTTGTTTCTTGGTTGATGCGGAAGTTGATGCCTTCCTCTTCTTCTTTTCAGATGCAGAGCTAACATCGTTAAATGAAAATAATAGCTTTAGTCGATATGCTTTGCGCTGTAATTGTGTGCCTCATAAGTTGTGGCTGCTGGGAGTTAAATGAATGGGATAACTATAGTTTGCACTGACCTCGTCTCCATCTGAGTCGGGCTTTTCTATGATATCCCTCCTCGTGTGGCATCTGAAGTTCTGTTGTCTTCTACTGTATTTGGAGCATCGTCAGGTTGAGAAGCCATTGGAGCTTTTTCTGTAGCTGGTTGGTTTTTCTGTGTTGCTGGTTGATGGCTGTGCTGGCCTAGCCCTGTTGATCAGCTTCTTCTTGTCATTTCAACAGTTATACTCATTACATGGATCAGTTTTTCACTACAGAAAACCAATAGGCATGTCCATTGATGCACATGATTCCTTCTCTTCCACCAAAACCTATAGCACATAGTGCTTCTCTACAGTAAGGGAAGAGGCAATTATAGAAATTTAGGTTTGAAGTAGTAGTTAAAAGCAAGTGAATTGTAAGAACTAAATGCAAGAAAAGAAAGATAAACTCTAATATTTACATGATTCCAGAGAAAGAGCATTGTAGTAAAAATGAAATAATTAATCTGATTTTGTAGTTGTAGAAATCTTGCCACAGAAATCAAAACATTCAGGAAATAATGTATTGTAACAGGTAATTTACATGAATCGTACATCAAGTTTGGCATTACTTTTTAAAAATAAAGAAAGGCCAAATAATATGCTCACGGTTTAATAGTCTCCAAAACTATGCTGACCACGGTCAATCTAATTGAAATGTTAGGAAGATACATATGAGATAAGGAGAATAATTAGAGATTCAAAGAAGCTTAATGCACATATCAAGCCGCTAGGGGCAAATGGAGTTGGATTATTTTTATGCAGCACAAAATTAGTTTATGCTAAAGATTTAAAAAAAATGGGTTTACAGTAGAAGAGATGAAACAATTTGATATTCAGGATACACCTTGTTGCTCCTGATGGTGGCCCGACTTCAAATGCAAAGCATCTTGAAAGATTCATAAAAGAAAAGGAACAATCAAAGATACTCACGCACGAAAAAAGATAATAAAGGCCATTGCATGCTGAATGTACAACTGATGTGATCAACACGTCAAGAGAATTAGCAGTTCTTAGTGAAGAACTGATTTTGCAGTTCGTGTATCCAACATATATTACAAAATCCTCATAAGAGGAAAGAGAGGAAAAACTGAATCATAGACTACAAAGATAAAATAAGATACTCACGCAATGTCTCCCGCTGTTGAGGGAGAACCATACTTGTCAAATATTTCTGCCCATTAGGCCACCAAATTGACGGTGTAGATCAACGAATATCATAATCAGATCTTTAAGCTTCACGACACTTGGTACACTTGAAATATTCCCTCTGCACTTCTGCAATCTCATTTACAGTGCAACACTTTCACGTTCGGTATGGCATCTGGAGACTGCTCTCTTTTAACTGAATGCCCCATCTCACATTAACTTGTCTGGGCCTTACAACAGCTTAAGTAGCAGTAATCGCTTCAGCCTCTGCAACATATGTTTCAACCAAATAATCAACAAATTTTCTTGATGTCCTATGCAACCAAAATAAGTTGAAAACACACATCTTGGCATTTAGCAACATACACAACTATACCAGATCTTATGAAATAGACCCAAGTTACAGAAATTAGAATTCGCAAACTTCCATGTGGTGAGATCGGAGATGAATGATGAAAATTATGGAGTCGGATGCGTACCTCTACCTGGGCTCTGCTTAAGACTGTTGTAAACTCCGAATTAAGGGGATTTGACAAAAAAATGAGTCGGTTCACAAATGAGTAATCCCAGCTGTGCAGGCTGAAAACCCAGAGGAGACAACCCACTGAAAAACCAATAAGATGTGCAGGCTGCATCTAGCTTCTCGAGGGAAATGTCCAGGTCAGCAGAACCATACGCAGCTTCTGCTACACTGAAGATGCTTGTACCGGTAAAGTTCCTGCACATCACGGCCACGGGAGCAGTGCTTCACTTGCCACCTGCAAGAGCGACATCCAGGGCCGTGAATTCGTCCAGATCTTCAAGAAGGCCAGCGCTCCAATATAGGGAACCGCATGGAGGCATAAAGATGAAACTCCACCGCGTCCTTGAAGGCAACTAACTACAGTAGCTTCCATTGAAGTAACACAGATGGCATCTGATATATGCTTGCACAGAGCTAGCTCATAAACATAAACAGTAGGAGATAAAGGAACGATGCAATCTCACCATCTGGCAGGCATGAAAACCATGTCGTTGGAGGGTTCCCTGGGACCAGAGGCGGCCACGAGGGTTGTGTGGTGGTGGTGGTAGAGAGACCGCCAGGCCCTCTAAAGAGGCTGGAATTCTGAGGTGAAGGTGAGGCGTCGCCGCCTCCCTTTGCCGCCTGTGGACGCCGTGGCCTCTGTCCCTCCAATGGATCCGTCTCGATTCCCATCGGTGTATGCGACGGTCTCCGCCACGTCCGCCTGCCTCCCTCCCTTCAGTTGGTGGAAGCTGCGGACTCCGTTATGCCTCTGCTGGTGCCCGCCACCATCACCGTCGGTTGGCATGATGGGTTTCCCCTCCGCCCCTTCTCTCGTTGTACGGTGTAGCCGCCCTCGAGTTTTTCCAGAAAGACCCATGAGGAGAGGGATGGGAAAAAATATTTAAACGAAGCCTATAGGAAAGGCAGAAAAAGGGACACGTATGCAGAGAACGTGTCAAAGGAACCCACCTCTGTAAGCGGCAGCAATCACCGGAAGAGATCAAAGGAAAAAAAATTAGAAACCGGTAACCGGTAACACCTCCCATAGGAAAGGAGAAGCAAAATAGAACCGATCGACTGAATCAAGAGTTGGAAAAAAAAAAGAATCAACGCGTCGCACGATGACTGGAGCAAGGAGAGGATAAATAGCCTATCTACAGTGCGTGAGTGAATATGGGGTGTGTAAATTGATTGTCTTTTATATAGTGTATATATGTCGATCCGAGGCGGTGGCTATTCCACTCTAGTCACCTGTTTACCCAACCAACTCCCCTGAATCGATCACTTGTTCTACATATAGTGGTCGCAACTTGCATTTCCGTGATGCTTCGCGGCAGCACTGGAAAAAAGAAGCCTGGCAAAACAAATTGCCATGTGCCGAAGTTCCTTTTAGAGTAATCCAGGGTACAATTTTTCGAAAATGGGCTCTTTATTACTTGCGCAATAGACCCGGCCTCTGCATAACTAAGATGCACACAGCCGCACACGAATCCGTTACAAAACCACACAATAAGGGTTCAAAGATAAAACATAGTCGAACGAACAGTAACAAGAACTAGCTAGGTGGGTCTAGCTGAAGTTCACGCTGCCACCCATGTTGGGAGAAAATATCCCTCGCCGTATCCTCCAACCGTGAAGACACAATGTCCTAGCATGATACATCGTCTACGTCTCGTCAGCGAAGGGTGGGTTGATTGGCTGAAAAATCAGCCTACGCAATGCAGGGATCTCGTGGGAACAATGTGCACTTGCAAACAAAACGAGGTAGGATCGGTAACATAATATTTCCCAACGCTTCCTATTCCAACCTTGTGACAAGATAGGGGCAAATTCTTTGAATAAAACGCATATGCCTTGTCACAAGATAAGAAGTAGATGATCTCTGCACACCATGATTGAATCTTGTTCATTGCAATGGAGATATAAATAGTGAGTTGAGGGTGATGTAAGGAGGGGGAAAGGGACGCTACCGGAAAGGAGATTATTGGTTTCAGTAATGGAACTAGGATGGATGTTTGGTAAGCGAGACACGTCCAAAGTACTTAACTGAAGTACAAAAATAATACATTCAGTCATAGTTGGTGAAATCATATCTCGGTGTTTTTATAAATATAAGGTATATATACTTATTAAAGGCTCATTAATTTGAAGGTCACGTTTTTTTGTAAAATTATGTACTAATAAATAAGTGTGCTCTACCCGTATTTTTTTCTAGACTTTTGAAGTGCTGGAAATACGAATTTTTAAGGTCAGCAAATTATAGGATCCATAATAAGTATCCAAAAGAACCTTCTGAGGCAGATGGTTTCTCCACACATCACGTGTCTACCCCCCCCCCCCCCCCCCCCCTGCCTGACTGTATCACATCCGCTCCTCTTCTACCGCCCGCAGCTCGCCTTAAGGTGAAGCTTGCCCGGCGCCGCGCGTAACCTGTTGATCTGATCCGGTCCAATCTTAATCTTTGTGCAAACTGTGCAAAGATTTAAGGTACTGTACCATACTGTACAACATATACCATACCTTGACGATTCATGTAATTACACGTATAGGGGCCGTTTGGTTCAGCGTTTTTCGAGCTAAACAGACGTAAACGAAAAGTGTGACAAAGCAGTATGTGCCATTTAACGGTCCGGGCTTGCTTTCATCGGCATTGTCAGCACAACAGGCTAAATTGGCGTCGTGGTCATCATACACAGTAATCTGTAGCTTCAAGCCTTCAACCCAGCCAAATTTGCAGGTTATGTTTAGGCATATGTGACCTCAGTACAGTAACAGCGAGAGCTGCAGGACATATTTTGGGTACGGAAAGCGTCCGTTTGCGTGTGTCTGGATCGGATCGTTGACACAAAAACAGCTATTTTTTAGGGCTTGTTTGTTTGGGTCGAGGTCTATCTAGCAGCATGTTACATTTTTTAATAATACTTTTTATTAGTACAAAAGTAATTTATCTAGTGCCAAAAAAATACTTAAAAGTAAAAAATTATCTAGGGTCCTCGCTGTGGCCGCCTACTCCTCATCGTTATTGTCGACGAGGTCGAGGAAGACTGGAGGCGAACAATGCCATGAACATTACAGAGTCGGATGTGGTGGCGGCGAGGGCAATGCCGGTGTGGGGGAGGGGTTGGTGGTGGTGCCATAGGCATGAGAGGAGGTGGCAGCCTGGATGTGCCCAGGGATGACCGGAGGGTCACCGGTTTGCCCTGAGCCAGCACAGTCCCGCAGCTAGACAGCGAAACCATGCCACTGCGCGAGCTCGTCCAGATGGCTTCTGATCGATGGCCTCTTCGTCCATGAGTCCACTGGCTTGACCTCCGGGTTCACACCGAAGGACAGAGCAGGCGCCCCGACGTTGTTGAAGGGGTCATCGATGTGGTCCCCGTGTCTGTCCTCCTCCTCGTCATTGTCTAGAACGATGCATCCCTCCCGATTGAAGAAGCCCATGTCGCCTAGGTAGCCTGCTCGGTTGCATGGGTCAAACTCCCACGTGGTGAACGTCTGCTAGTTGAACGAGTCAATGTCCAAAGAAAAATATTCATGCGGATCCGGCGGGAGGATGAAGCAGCGGCAGCGGATCTCGCCGCGCCGCTCCTGGCCCTCGCGTGGCACCGGAGGCACCAGTTCCCGCCACGATTTGAGGAGCCAAACCGCTGGCAGGTTGACGTCCGGCAAGGGCACCGCGCGGTCCTCGTTGAACAACTTGCGCGCGTGATCCATCGGGATATTGAGGCGGTCCTGCTCCTTTTTCTTGCCATCGCGTGACGAGCTAGCCTGTTGGTTATTCTTGGTCTTGTGAAACGGCCATCCTTTGCCCATTGCGCCAGCGTGGTTGGTGGAAGTTGACGCAGGAGCTAGCGAAGGCAATGGTAATGCTGATGAGGGCGGGTGCCGCTGCCTTTGCCTTCAATGCCTGGTGCAGTCCGCAAAGGCTCATTGCCTCACGCATCAGCACCGCCACGCGGTAGGCGAGGCAACACCATTAACAAGGAGCAAGAAACTATCATCTATGACGCTCGCCAAAACAGGTTCGCAGAAGACGAAGCGGTGTTCCGTTTTATCCCACTGTATGATGAATTACGGAGTACTAGCGATCTGACTAGTTAGTTACACGTAGATATATAAAACGATAAAACCAGCTAGCAGCACACTTGGTCTGTACCTATATTTCAAGCATGAGTTAACCAATTTGTGCATTTTAGTGCATGGTGATATTTTTGCAAGTGTGCTGGTGAAGGGGAAACCCATTTTGTTGTTGTTTATTTTCACGGATGTTTTTTTTTTACGACAAATTTTGATGTCCATGCGACCAATGTTGGCGTGTGCCCAAAAGATTGACGTAGGGCTCTGTGCTCGAAGATGAACAAAAAACGACTCCGTGAACCCTCAATAGGATCCTGCATTGTGAGTTCAAGCTTTTATAGCAGTACATTTAACATGCACATTCAGGAGGACATCTTGCAATCCAAGGCGTGTGTGGAGATGCAGCGGCGGCGCACCATCGGCACATCCTGCTCCGTCGCTGGTGACATCGAGTTGCAGAAGGACCGTTCTGTATTTTTCATCTTTGTGTTGTCCCTCTCTGTAGTTTCTGAGCTTTAATCCAATCAGTGGTTTCCTCGCAAAAAAAAAAGTCGCGATTCGTGAACCCTGTAGCTTGATCCGGAGGCAGAGCTCGATAGAAAAGGCCCGAGTGACAAGCTGCAGAAGATAGCGCGTGACACCTTGGTGCGAACGTGCGAGACCCTAGCTCCATGAGGATTCCCAAGTGGAACGAGTGGTAGTACAACTGTACGCATTACCGGCCAAACAGACTTACTGGATACATATCTTTTTCCGCTCCAGGATAGTCAAGAACCGCACCGTGTCAACACGTCGCTGTAACTCTATGCATGTGCATATTCAAAGAAAACATAGTCGCAATAACGCAATATTTTCCGGTGCTTCCTACCCCGAAATTGTGACTAGATAAGGGGAAAATGCTCCCAATAAAACACTAATGACTAGACACAAGAACAGCAAGAAGACGACCTCTACGTAGAATTGCTGAAACTTCTCCATCGCCATTGAGATATAAATAGTCAATCGAGAAGACGAAGATGAGTACAAAGGGGGTAGGAAAAGCAGAAGATTGGTTGATTTTATTAATGGAAGATGTTAGATAATTGGTAAAAAAGCTACATAAAAAGAGTTGTAAGTACGAAATGGGTAGATCAAAACCTTCAATTGCGTTAGGTGAAATCATATCTTATGTGTCCTTTGAATAAAGTGCATATGTATTAAACACACAGTAATTTTAAATCATTATGTTACTAGTGAAAAGAAAACAGGTGCAAGACATGATAAATAAAATGACGAGATAAAATCAATTGGGGTGTACTTTAGTACCTGTTTTTATTTTTTATTTTACAGATGAGAACCTATGAATTTCAAGCAACCCCAGAAAAATTTAATATAGCTTTTTTCATTTTACTTCAAAATGGAAGAACACCCCCTCCTTTGTATCAATGATGGATACAAACTTAGTTTTACTTTAAATATTCTCAAGTGCATCATTTCTTAAAAGCTACTTCCTTTGTTCCAATACAGTTCTACAACAACTAATTTCAAACATAGGGATATGCAACAAAGGGTACAATGTATGCATCACAGATCCAATTACTTATGAAGTACGTTCTACCATATGGAATCCCAGATGAACCCCATTCAAATCCGGAGTATCAAAATCATATACAGGCTGCATGAAGGACAAAGTACTAATCTAGTAGATAGATATATGGGTGACCCTTAAGAGTTGTCAAATCCGATATCATTAATACGAAATCTCTTCACATACCCCCAACATAAAGCACACAATTTGACAAGGTTTTTGTCAGGACCAAGCATTCTAGAGGACCAAAGGCAAGTATGGCAGGACCAAGAAGGATGGGCCTGCGTGCCGACCGTGGCTAATAAGCCTTGTATGAGCTGACCCATCAGGCCCATGTCTAAATGGGATACTACTTAAGAATAGAAGCACAGTCCGGAAGGGCATCGAAGATGAATTGCGTGTATCGCGCTGTCTCTCTTTCCCCTCCTCCTTCCTTCTCTGTAAACTTTATCCAGCTGCAGCAATATAGCTGAATCGGATCTAAAGCCGTTTGGTGTGTTGCCATCGAGCTTAGACCTTAACAGTTGGTATCCAGAGCTACCGATCCTTGGATCGTATCCAGAAAAAAAAAATACCCAACAAAAAAATCGCCAGTTTTTTTTTTTGCGCAGATAACCTGTTCGACCCTTTGTCTGACTGTGCAGTTTGGGTTCTCTTGTTGCCGTGTGATCGATTCTCTTGGTAGATCCGTAAAACCAGGGCGAAAGGTGTTGATTTGCTTGCAAATCGACACAAAACACGAAAGTGTACCTGAGCTGGGTCGGATTTACTCGGAGTTCACACCACGGGGAAGCCTAATTTGACGCAGCGCATGACGATCCTAGAGGGAGCGACGGCGGCGGTCGAGATAACTGTCTCCGACCTGACCGCGCAGATGAAAGATATCATGGTGGCGATTAAGGGGAACACCGATAATATCACCGAACTCAAGTGCAGCATCGTCGACCTCAAAACCCACTCTGAGCAGGCGGCGGCTTCCGCTCAGCAGGCAGCTGCGGCAGCGGACAAGGCAGCTGCGGCGGCAGCGCAAAACACCATGGCGTGTCGGGAGATTCGTACGAACACCGACAAGATGCGGGCCACACAAGATCGCATCCTCAACACGATGGTGGAAGTGCAGGACTGGCAACCGGCTATCGACGCCTCTGTTCAGTCGATGAGTACTTCACTGGAAGGGTTGGGCGCGCGTATCACTACTCTTGAGATGTCCACACCTGCTGCAGCCCGTGAGAACCCTGGCCCAGATGGGCGCCGTGCTGCAACAACAAATCAGGGTATTGCTCAGCGAGTTTCGACAACTCCAGAGCAATCCCTGGGCAATGGTGCGTTACAATTGCCCAGAGTTACTTTTGATCTTGATTCTACTTCTGATCACCCTGCTAGGCCACACTACCAGAATGCTAGGGTTCAGCATGATAGGAGTGATAGAGATTTTAATCATGAATTTCGTATGCCTAAGACATCCTTCCCTAAATTTGATGGTTCCCATCCCAAAATATGGAAAGAAAAATGTGAGAAATACTTCCTAATGTTCACTGTCCCTGACCACTATAAAGCCCCATATGCCACACTGCATTTCACAGGCACTGCTGCCTTATGGTTAAATACCTATGAGGCCCAACATGATATAGACAGTTGGGTGGCACTTTGCATCGCAGTTTGCGCAAAATTTGGCAAGGACTTATATTTCACAGATATGAGTGAAACTTTGGACATTAGACAAACCTCTGATGTAGACTCCTATTATAGAGAGTTTGAGCTATTGATGTATAAACTATTAGTCCACAATCATACCCTTGATGATACCTTCTTCGTAGCCAAATTCTTGAAGGGCTTGAAAAGAGAAATTAGTGCACCTATTATTCTGCATAAACCGAGGACAGTTGATGCGGCTGTTACTCTTGCCCTCCTGCAGGAATCTCAGCTGGACCATTATTCTCGGCGGTCTTCTCACAAATATGAACCGAAGCGTTGGCACAATAATGCAGGCAAAGGCATTGTTGGTACTACTCCGGCTGATGCAAATCACCATGAGCAGACAAAGAGTACTCATTCGGGCAAACTGACAGATAAATTTGAGTCTTTGAAAGCTCAACGCCGCGCCAAGGGTGAATGCTTTAAGTGTGGAGGCAAATACTCTCCAGGTCATAAATGCCCAAAGACCATCGCTCTTTCTGTGATGGAAGATCTTTGTAATGCTCTTCAGTCGTCTGGCACTGAGTCTGATAGCAATTCTGCTGAAAGTGAGTCTGAACATTCCAACACAGAAGAAGACGATTTGACGGTCATCTCTGATTGTGCCATGGCAGGTACTCAAGGAAAAAGGACAATCAGACTGCAGGGATTCATCGACAAGCAGCATGTACTCATTCTAGTAGACTCGGGAAGTGATGCAAACTTCATTAGTCAGTCTCTTGTTGAGAAGCTCAATTGTACTGTGCAGCCTATGACACCAGTGCGAGTCAAAGTTGCTAATGGCCAGCGCATGATAAGTGATTCTTTAGTTCCATCACTTCAGTGGTCTAGTGGTGGTTCAGTGTTCTCCACCGACGTTCGAGTGTTGGACTTACCATGTTATGATATGATTCTTGGAATGGAGTGGCTAGAAGAGCACCCTCAAATGTGGTTAGACTGGAGACGCAAAAAAATGAGGTTCAAGCACAATGGTCAGCGCATAACCTTGAGAGGCATCAGAGACAACACTACCTCTTGTCCCAAGTTAACTTCGAAACAGTTGAAAGGTCTTGTCAAGAATGGAGGGGTGGCGCAACTCATTCAGTTAACGTTATCTGAACCAAAACAACCAAAGGAGCATGTGCCACCAGTTATTGAGACATTGGTGCAAGCCAATGATGCAGCTTTTCAAGAACCAACCACATTACCTCCTCATCGACCCTTCGACCATCGAATACAATTGTTTCCAGCAACAACTCCTGTTAATAGGAAGCCGTACAGGTACAACCCCACCCAAAAGGATGAGATTGAAAAGCAGATCAAAGAAATGCTCAGCAGAGGGATAATTCAACCAAGCCACAGCCCGTATTCTTCTCCTGTATTATTAGTAAAAAAGAAGGATGGTGGATGGAGATTCTGTGTAGACTATCGGCACGTCAATGCTATCACAGTCAAAGATAAATACCCTCTCCCCATTGTAGATGAGCTATTAGATGAACTAGCTGGCGCCCAGTGGTTCACTAAATTGGATTTGCGCTCAGGCTATCATCAGATCAGAGTAGTACCCGGAGATGAGTATAAGACAGCTTTTCGGACTCATCATGGTCATTGGGAATTCAAGGTCATGCCTTTTGGCTTGACCAACGCACCAGCCACATTCCAGGCTGCTATGAATGATATTTTTGCTCCTCTGATGCGCAAGAGTGTTTTAGTATTTATGGATGACATACTAGTCTACAGCAAGACACTTGAGGCACACCAAGAGCATCTAACTGAAGTATTCAGGCTGTTACAAGACAACAAGCTATACATCAAAAAGTCAAAATGCTCGTTTGCCCAACCAAGTCTAGAATACTTGGGGCATATCATCAGTGCATCTGGGGTTGCAACAGACCCAAGTAAAATCATAGCAGTTCGTGATTGGCCGGCACTGCAAACGTGAAGCAGCTCGGGGATTCTTAGGCCTCTCGGGGTATTATCGCAAGTTTATTCGACATTATGGCTCGATCGGCAAGCCATTAACGGAGTTGCTCAAAAAGAATATTCCATTTATCCGGTCTCCACCAAGCACAACAAGCATTTCGACTTTGAAAGAAGCACTTATTAATGCGCCTGTGTTGGCATTACCGGATTTCAGTAAGCCATTCTCCCTAGAAACTGATGCTTCTGATGTTGGCATTGGAGCGGTGTTGCAGCAAACTGGTCATCCCATCGCTTATTTAAGCAAAGCCCTGGGTACTAAGGCTAAGGGATTCTCTACATATGAAAAGGAATGTCTTGCCATCATTCTCGCAAGTGGACAAATGGAAGTCATATCCGCAACATCGTCCATTTGATATATACACTGATCATCGCAGCCTAATTCATTTAGAGGACCAACACCTAACTAATGGCATTCAACACAAAGCTTTTCTGAAATTGCTTGGTCTTCAATACAAAGTCTTGTACAAAATGGGCAGCACTAATAGAGCCGCAGATGCCTTATCAAGGAAAGTGCCTTCTCATGGGCTTGCAGCTGTGTCTGTCAGCCAACCAAAATGGCTTGAAGTGATTGTTGATAGTTATTCGCAAGACCCAAGTGCTAAGGCATTGTTAACGGAACTCAGTGTTACAAGTCCAAACAATCAAGGATATTCTTTGGACAATGGCATAATAAAATATCAGGGGCGTGTGTGGCTAGGGAACCAAACTGAAGCCAAACAAGCAATTTTACTAGCACTGCATAATAGTGCAATTGGCGGCCACAGTGGAGTCAATGCCACTTACCACAAAGTGCGGGCCCTCTTCTCTTGGCCTCACATGAAACAAGAAATTCAAGAGTACATTTCCAAGTGTGCAGTTTGCCAACAAGCAAAACATGAGAATACCAAGGCTCCGGGACTGCTACAGCCCATTCCTGTACCAGACAGTGCATGGAGTATGATAAGCCTTGATTTCATTGAAGGACTGCCCAAGTCACAACGCTTTGACACAATATTGGTCATCATTGACAAGTTTACCAAGTATGCACACTTCCTTCCTTTGGCTCACCCATTTACTGCCCTCTCGGTCGCCCAAGTGTTTGTTGACAACATATATAAATTACATGGCCTTCCAAAAGCAATCATCTCTGACCGGGACAAGGTATTCACTTCACACCTTTGGCAAGAACTTTTCAAACTCACAGATACAACACTCAATATGAGTTCCAGCTACCACCCTCAGTCAGATGGTCAGACGGAAAGGTTAAACCAGTGTGTTGAAACCTATTTGAGATGCATGACACAAGCTTGTCCTTCGAAGTGGGCAAAATGGTTGCCGTTGGCAGAGTACTGGTATAATACAACCCTCCAATCTGCGATTGGCAGAACTCCATTCGAGGCACTATATGGCTACAAACCGAAGCATTTCGGTCTTATGGATGGTGCCAATACTTCAGTTCCTGATCTGGATATGTGGCTCCAGGACCGCGCTGAAATGAACAAGCTTCTACAGCAACAACTTTTGAGGGCGCAACAACGCATGAAATCCCAGGCGGACAAACATAGAACTGAACGCTCATTCGCAGTTGGTGAGAAGGTGTATTTGAAACTCCAACCATATGTTCAGTCCTCTGTAGCGCGCAGGTCAAATCAGAAACTGAGTTATAAGTTTTTTGGGCCATACAAAATCCTTCAGAAAGTAGGTACTGTTGCATACAAATTAGACTTGCCCTCTGGAAGTCAAATCCATCCAGTCGTCCATGTTTCTTTGCTTAAGAAGGCTATTCCTGCTGCTGAGCAAGTTGTCTCTGATCTGCCATTGAACTTCCTCATTCCAAACTCAGGTATTACACCACTCTGCCTTATGGATACTAAACATGTTCAGGTTGGCAAGACTACAGTACCATTTGTGCAAGTACGTTGGACTTCCTTACCTGAACATTGGACAACCTGGGAGAACAAGTACCGGTTAATTCAAGAATTTCCTGATGCTCCTGCTTGGGGACAAGCAGGAAATCCAGCGGGAGGCATTGTCAGGACCAAGCATTCTAGAGGACCAAAGGCAAGTATGGCAGGACCAAGAAGGATGGGCCTGCGTGCCGACCGTGGCTAATAAGCCTTGTATGAGCTGACCCATCAGGCCCATGTCTAAATGGGATACTACTTAAGAATAGAAGCACAGTCTGGAAGGGCATCGAAGATGAATTGCGTGTATCGCGCTGTCTCTCTTTCCCCTCCTCCTTCCTTCTCTGTAAACTTTATCCAGCTGCAGCAATATAGCTGAATCGGATCTAAAGCCGTTTGGTGTGTTGCCATCGAGCTTAGACCTTAACAGTTTTCAATACATCGGCTCACCCGGTAGATGGAGTGGCTCACATATGCATGTCCTCCGTCGTGAAGTACCAGATCGACGAGCCACTCACCCGGTACAACCTAGAAGGGAAATTCAAGGCACTACAACATGACCAACGAGATGTTGAATTGGCTTCTTCTACTAGGACATGCTCAGCGCGGACATCTCCGTCGCAATGTTCAAGACGACGAGCGAGCTGGACCCGAACCTGACGGTCTTCGTCAATGACTACAACATGAAGGGCATGTGTGGCACCCGCATGATGCCACAGGCGTACATCTCGTCCAAATCATCAGACTGGGGGAGCAGTGAACTCTGGTCCGTGGCGACGGGCTGCAGGAGCAAGTGAGCAACCCTGTTGGGCCGGTAATCTGCTGGGCGATAGAGCGTCTCGTAGTACTCGGTGGGAGATCATATTACAAGCCCACCACATAAGACATGTCAACACAGCCTAATATGAGAGGATACAAAATGATACAAAGCCTCATGTTCGGCAAGGTTTGTCACTTCAAAAATATCTTCCAACGGTACAGCTACTTCCAAGTTCCAAATATTATTTTCCATCCAAGCTCCATGTTGTATTCCGAGAATATCTTCTGCCTTCTGGAGTAAAACTCCAAGTCAAATGATGAGGAGGATTCCCTGGAGAGATATTGATGATCTTTTTGGGTGGGTGGACTCAGTCGAAATAATAAGAAAACTTCAACTACCTCTGTTCTATTTTATGATCTCTTACTTTAATTCTAATATTTAGTTTTTGTATTTGAATTCATGCATTTCAATGTAAGGTTTTTGCAAGTGTTTCGCTTCATGGAGCAACTAGCACTTACTAAGAGTCCGGTTGGCTTTCCTACTAATCAAAAATTTGACTTTAAGTGCTGCCTCTCCCTCAAACTTTGAGCTCAATTTTGACTAGAAATTTATCATCCGGTACAAAGGCATGTTCCGGCGCTACGACGCGAGCAACGAGATGTTGTACCACTCTTCCTGTCAGGAACGCGCAGCACAGAGATGATTATACATTGTTCTGTCGGCGAGGCTTCAGGTCGGGTTGTGCATGAGAACAAAGGATAAACCGGGGATCTCCGGGTAAGTAGTTGGGAGCCATCTGGAGAATGTGCAGAGACGGAGGTAGAGCAAAAATGGCCAGGGTGCTGGGGTTGCCTTCTAGATGGTGCAATAGCCATAAGTGCAACCTTGTAGCTACATAACGATCCGCCTATGTTTTGAGAAGTACCGCAGCTGTATACGTTGCCCCACTTTCGCACAAAACGGATTTACCCGATACACATGTTGTTCTGCTCCTTGTACCTCCAGGAAAGCAGCTCGTGAAGATATGCATGAAATGCTATCCGTGTGCACATACAACTGAAACATAGGCTGAACAACACAGAATTTCCCGGTGCTTCCTATTCGGAACTTGTGACAAGATGAGGTGGGCAAATACTCTAAATAAAACACGTATGACTAGTTACAGGGAGAGGCAAGAATACCGCCTCTACCTAGCATGATTGAAACTTCTCCATGGCCATCGACATATAAATAGAAAGTCAAGAGGACATTGAGGAGTACAAAAGGGCTCTCGAGAAAGATGAAGATTGGTTAATTTTAATAATGGAACCATGTTACGTTGAAACGATGTAAAGTACGAAAAATGCAAACCTAATAATTCTAGCTCTTTTAATTTTTGTTTCATTCTATAATTGAGAACCGATCAATTTCAAATAACCTGATAAACAATTCTAACTTCTTTAATTTTATTTTGAAAATAAGGACACCTCAACCTTTGCATCGAACATGATTGCAAATATGCCGCATCATAAATTTTACTTCTAGCATCAGGACAATATATAAGCCAATAACTCCAAGGTGACGTTGAGGTGCAGGTCAACCATCGTGTTCACTTTGTCCCTTGGTAGTGTACATCATTTTTCACACTGCTATGGATGGACAAAAAATAAGCAATTTCAGAACACTTTATTTACCATCATCTCTATGATACAAATCTTAGCTTCACGGGTCTTAATATTGTGCTCCAGAGCATATTCAGCGTGGTGAGTCGTGAACTTTGTGCCTTAAGGACAGGTAGTGGAAAGGACTTGGTGAGCATATTCAGCAGTGAAAAGTGAAGTTGCAGCTGAGATTTTTTTTCTAATTGCAAGTGTCGCTGTAATTAGAATTTTTCAATTACAAGTATGATTGCAATTGAGACTTTCTTCTGTTGCAAGTGAGGTTGCAACCGAGAATTTTTCTAGTTGCCCGTGGCTGCAACTGAGAATTTATCTAGATGCAATTATGGTTGCATCTGAGATTTTTCCTAGTTGTAAGCGTGGTTGCAACTAAGAATTTTCCAGTTGCAAGAGAGATTACAACCAATTTTAAAAAATATTCAAGTAATGACATGTTACCAAATTTTTTGTGTCGTGTGATTTTATTTTACCGAATATGAGAGGAAGAAAATTTAACTTAGTAGTTTTCTAAAAGAAAAATGGTTAGATTGTAAACAACGAAAAGAAAAAAAGGGAAGAATTATAAAATTTGTTGACATCATTCTACTGAGTGCTAAGCTAATTCTCGGTAGACTGTGTCCTAGAAAGAGCCGTATAATATTGGTGGAGTGGCAGACCCATCATAATTCAAGCAAGTGCTGAAAGTTTCGGTAAAAGATCCAGAATCTATGCTGGAAAACGGTGGACAGAAAAATCGTCAGAGATTGTACGTGGTCAGTTCACCCATATGTATGACTCGTAGCCACGATTGGTGCACATAGTAATTGGTATGTGTGATCATATTCAGTTCAAGTTAAACAGAGGTCATATATATCATTTTGATACAAAGGCTGCACTAGTGGAGAAGAGGCCTTTGGTCCCAACCAAATGTCCCAAACCGGGACTAATGTGGGCATTGGTCCCGGTTCGTTTTGCCCAGGGCGACCCCACTAGCTCAGAGCTTGTTCGGTAGTGGCCTTTGGACCCGGTTTGTAATACAAACCGGGACTAAAGGGTCCACGGCAGGGCGCGGCAGACCGTGTCAGGCGTGGGAAACCTTTAGTCCCGGTTTGTATTACAAACCGGGTCCAAAGCCCCCTACTGGACCCGGTTTGTGTTACAAACCGGGACAAGATCCCCAATCTGGCTATATTACCTTGCCCTGCCCAAGTGTGAGCCACACTTGGCCATTTTTTCACTTTCTTCACAAGAGGGGTGTATTGCTCTCCTCTCTTCTTCACATGCACAAGAGGTGTTTGATGAAATGCTTAAGAGGATTTGCCACTTGAGTTTACACAAATCAAGCCACACTTAACTTGTTTTTTTCTTCTTCATCGAGGTTAACAACTTTATCCTTTTCATCTGTAATTGATAAAATGCATGTGTATATATACATCGTGATGTTACGTAATGGTTTTGATCAGCTAAATTATATCATGCAGATGAATCGGCAATGGATGTACATTGACCGACGGTTTGACGAGTTCACTTCGGGCCTGGATAATTTTATGGCCGTGGCGGAGGCAAACAAACATGATGGCTTCATGTATTGTCCATGCGTGAACTGCAAGAATACCGTAAATTACGCTCACTCGAGTTTCATTCACAGCCACCTTCTGCGATCCGGTTTCATGCCCAGTTACTATTGTTGGACCAAGCACGGAGAAAGAGGGGTTATGATGGAAGACAATGAAGCTGAGGAAGAGGATGATGACGGTTATCCCAATTTCCCTGAATACGATGATACTGCGGAAGGCGATGAAGATAATGAAGTAGAAGATCAAGAGGCACCCAGATGAGCCTGCTGATGATGATCTTGGTCGGGCCATTGCTGATGCAAGGAGAGAATGTGAAACTGAAAAGGAAAGGTTGGCCTTCGATAAGATGATAGAAGATCACAACAAATTGTTATACCCAACTTGCGAAGATGGCCATAAAAAGCTAGGCAGCACTACTTGGAATTGTTGCAATGGAAGGCGAGAGAACGGTGTCAACGACTCGGGATTTGGAAAGTTGCGACAATAATTAAGAGGAAGCTTCCAAGGGGTAACGAATTGCCCGCCGGTACGTACGAAGCGAAGAAGATTGTACTGCCCTCTAGGATTAGATGTGCAAAAGATACATGCATGCATTAATGATCGCATCCTCTACCGCGGTGAGTACGAGAATTTGGATGCATGTCCGGTGTGCCTTTGCATTGCGGTATAAGATCGGACGAGATGACCCTGGTGATGTTGAGGGCGAGCGCCCCAAGAAGAGGGTTCCTGCCAAGGTTATGTGGTATGCTCCTATAATACCACGGCTGAAACGCTTGTTCAGAAATAAAGAGCACGCTAGGTTGTTGCGATGGCACAAAGAAGACCGTAAGAAAGACGTGATGTTGAGGCACCCTGGCGATGGATCCCAATGGAGAAAAATCGATAGATTGTTCCCAAACTTTGCACGGGATGCAAGGAACTTAAGGTTTGGTCTAAGTACGGATGGCATGAATCCTTTTGGAGAGCGGAGCTGCAGCCATAGCACCTGGCTTTGTGACTCTTTGTATATATAACCTTCCTCCTTGGTTGTGCATGAAGCGGAAGTTCATTATGATGCCGAGTGCTCATACAAGGCCCGAAGCAACCCGGGAACGACATTGATGTGTACACGAAGCCATTAGTCGAGGAACTTCTACAGCTGTGGTCCCTAGCGGGTGTACGTGTGTGGGACGAGCACAAGCGGGAGGAATTTGACCTAAGAGCGATGCTTTTCGTAACCATCAATGAGTGGCCTGCTCTTGGTAACATTTCAGGACGAGTCAAACAAGGGATACAATGCATGCACGCACTTGTTTACATGAGCTCGAAGGTGATTATTTGGAAAAAGGTCGAGAAGGTCGTGTACACAGGGCATCGTCGATTTCTTAGGACTACCCATCCCGTAAGAAAGAAAGACAAGCATTACAACGGTGAGGCTGATCACCGGAGGAAGCCTCCCCATCGTGATGGTGTTGATATATTTGGTATGGTCAAGGATCTAGATGTAATATTTGGAAAGGGTCTGGCGGACGGTGCAGTTCCGAATGACGATGCCGGACACGCGCCCATGTGGAAGAAGAAATCTATTTTTTGGGAGCTAGAATATTGGAAAGTCTTAGAGGTCCGCTCTTCAATCGATGTGATGCACGTGACGAAGAATCTTTGCGTTAACCTGCTAGGCTTTACGGGCGTGTACGGGAAGACAAAAGATACACCGGAAGCACGGGAGGACCAGCAACGTTGGAAAGACCCCAAAAAGCTGCATGAGAGAGTTAAAGGACGTCATTTATCTAGCTACGCTCTTACAAAAGCGAGAGAAGGAAATATTTTTTGAATGTCTGCGCGAGTATCAAGGTCCCGTCCGGCTTCTCCTCCAATATAAAGGAATAATAAATATGGAGAAGAAAACATTCCAGAACACTGAAGTCTCATGAGCTGTCACGTGATAATGACACGGTTGCTTCCGATTGCATTGAGGGGGCTTCTACCGGAAAATGTTCGACTGCCCATTGTGAAGCTATGTGCATTCCTCAATGCAATTTCTCGAGAAGGTAATAAATCCAGAAATTCTACCGAGGTTGCGGAATGATGTGGTCCAATGTCTCGTTAGTTTTGAGCTGGTGTTCCCACCATCCTTCTTCAATATTATGACACATCTCCTCGTTCACCTGGTCGATGAGATCTCCATTCTCGGTCCTGTGTTTCTACACAATATGTTCCCCTTCGAGAGGTTCATGGGAGTCTTGAAGAAATATGTTCATAACCATGCTAGGCCACAAGGAAGCATCTCCAAGGGCTATGGAACAGAGGAGGTCATTGAATTCTGTGTTGACTTTATTCCTGACCTTAAGCCGATTGGTGTTCCTGAATCGCGACATGAAGGGAGACTAAGTGGAAAAGGCACGCTAGGAAGGAAATCAATGATATGTAGGGACGGGATTTCTTTGACTCAAGCACACTACACAGTTCTACAAAGTTCCACCATGGTGGCTCCGTATATCGGTGACCATAAGAACTTTCTACGCTCCCGAGAACCGGGGCAGTCGAACGATTGGATTAGACGTGAACACATGTTGACTTTCGGCGGTTGGTTGCAAAAACATCTCCTGAATAACAAAGATATTGAAGATCAGGCTGTACTTGCTGTCCCGGACACCATCTTCGGCTGTAGTTACTTTCCAAGGGTACGAGATAAATGGGAATACATTTTACACAATCGCCCAAGATAAAAAGAGCACCAACCAAAACGGTGGTGTCCGATTTGATGCAATAATGAATGAAGGCCCAAATGACATCATATTATGGTTACATAGAGGATATATGGGAACTTGACTATGGACCTTCTTTTAAGGTCCCTTTGTTTAGGTGCAAATGGGTCAACAAAACAGGAGGCGGGGTTCGGGTAGACAAGTTGTATGGAATGAAAACGAGTGGATCTCAACAATCTTGGGTATAGAGACGAACCATTCGTCCTAGCCAAGGATGTGGCCCAGGTTTTCTATGTGAAGGATATGTCTAGCAAACCAAGAAAAAGGAAACATAAGGAAACAAATACATCAAACGATGAGCCAAAGCGCCACATAGTTCTTTACGGAAAAAGAAACATCGTGGGAGTGGAGGACAAGACGGACATGTCGAGAAGATTATAATAAGTTTGATGAAATTCCACCCTTCGAGTGAACATTGATCCAAGCATCAAGTTAAATGATGAAGATGCTCCATGGTTAAGGCCGAAGAAGATTAAATGATGAAGATGCTCCATGGCAGAAATGAGTATCTCAACATGGCAATCAATTTCCAATTTATTTTTGTGTAATCATTTAACTGTATGTAAGATATGAAAAGTGGAGATGTGGTTGGCTTTTTGTACCATATATATAGAGGAGATGTAGTCGTTCACGGGTTTGCGGGGAAAAATTCCGGCGCGGTTTCCGAAGATGCCGTAGGGCGTGTGCACCAACAACATCTTCGAGAAACTGCGCCACGGGAGATTTCCCAACCCTTTCCCCAACAACTGTTAGAGGAGATGTAGTCGTTCGGGGGCTTGCGGGAAAAAATTCCGAGGAGCAACTTCCGAAGATGCCGTAGGGAGTGTGCACCAACGACATCTTCGAGAAGTTGCGCCACGGGAGATTTCCCAACCCTTTCCCCAACAACTGTTAGAGGAGATGTAGTCGTTCACGGGCTTGCGGGGAAAAAATTCCGGCGCGGCTTCAGAAGATGCCGTAGGGCGTGTGCACCAACAACATCTTCGAGAAGCTGCGCCACGGGAGATTTTCCAATCCATGGGAATGAATCTGCTGCTTGGCTTGTTGATGCTGCTTGGCAAGCCATATCGATGCTCCTTTTATAGGCACAGCACCGCTTCTACTCGACAGGGCGTCGTGCGCTACATGCTTTATCTCATCGAGCAGTGCGTCCACCCATGCGTTCTTATCCTGCCGACATCTTTGGTCCCGGTTGTACCCACCAGCCGGGACTAAAGGTTACCCACACGTCTTTATCCCACCGACAGTTTTGTTAGATGACAAAAAAAAGGATCTTTCGTCCCGGTTGTACCCACCAGCCGGGACTAAAGGTTACCCACACGTCTTTATCCCACCGACTGTTTTGTTAGATATGACAAAAAAAATGATCTTTACTCCCGGTTGTACCCACCAGCCGGGACTAATGTTTTCGGCGCCACTCCGTTCCCGCCTATTTTTCTTCCCGCGCTTTCCACTGCGTTCCCGCCTATTTTTCTTCCCGCGCTTTCCACTGCTTCCCGCCTCTGTCCTCCCGCCATTTTTTTCACTATATATATATATATATGTAGGCTTGGCCTCCATTTACATATCACATCTAGACTCATATCTGCAAACCTCATCACTCTGTCCCATGGCTTCCATCGTATCTCTAACCCTCCGGGAGGCGGAGCGCTTTGCGCGTCGAACTACCCCTGCCCGTCGGGCTACCGTGTCCCGACCGGCTGGTTGCTGAGCGTCGGAGGCGTACCGGTCCCTCCTGTCCCTCTAGGTGTGGCGCGCGAGATGGCCATCACGAACCACTATGTAATAACCCAGAACATAGGAACAACGAAGGGTAGATTTAGAAATGGGATGTGCATTTCATTCCAAAACGGGGGAAATTTTCGCGCCTTATTGCAACTAAACCTAAGAGGGATCGAGGTTCTCTCTCATTTTGCATCTAGGGTTAGGCAATGTGAGTTAGGGAAATTTCGACATGATCTCTTTTGTAACTTGTTACTTTGGGGAATGTTTGCATTTGACAAGTGTAAATACATTAAACTATAAACATTGAACAATATAAATGGAATTCATAATTTAAACAACTTTGAATTTCAAAGTAAATCATAAATACAATATGTAATTCAGAATTTAAACATTACATAAATCCAAAAGCTCATAAACAAAAACTTGAGCTTTATTGATCATCAACACATAATACATAGTCTTTACAATATTCTTGATACAAGAATTGATAAATAATAAACAGAAATGAAAATGAAGATTACAATTTGCTCCTATAACTAAAACCTAAACTAAATGCTTGAAGAACATATTCTGGTCATATTCAACTTCAAAACCCGCAAAACAAATCACAAACACTAGCCGAATATAAGTGTTAGCTCAAGATTCAGATTAGACAGTTAGCAAGTGACACAATCTTCAGTTTGGACAGAACCAAGTCACAGCACACTTGTGCTTGTCCAAAACCAGGGACAGCACAAGATAGGATCAGCAGCAGACCAAAACTGAGCAGCTGCAGGGGCTCAAGTTTCAGCATATGAGAGCACACAGCTCAAGTGTGTTCGGGCGAGCAACAGACAAGGCCATGCAAGAGCATAGTCACCAAGCATGCCAGGCTTGTGTGTCAATGCGAGAGAGAGAAGTAGGGATCATATAAAAGGAGCACAAACCCTAGAACCAGGTGACCGGTCGACCGGATAAGATCACCGAGGTAAGGGTGAAGCAAAAACAAGCAGAGTTCATCCGTTCTTGAGCAAGAACAGAACCAACACACAACTCCTCAAGCCACCAGAGATCATGGTGACCTAGAAGATCATCCAAGCTGTGGAGGTGAAGGGCTGTGAACAAACCCAAGTCTGCATCAACAAAGCATTACTTTCTAGGAGCTGGAACAAGGTATACCTAGTTCCTGGAAGAGATCCAATGGATCTAATCCATCATATGCATAAGCATGGAATGAGCGGATGCTCATATGGGTAGATCATCACTTGGTTTTCACCAAGGATTACTGCCGATCAAAAGCTACTAAAACAGAAACCATCCGGATACGAGATCTTGTGCACTGAAGCAAGATCCGATGCACGTGATAGCACCGGTAGATGTATTGCAATAAATAGCAGCTAGTATAGACTACACGAGAAAATCCTAGGCACATAACCATCGAAACCCTAGATTTCTTCACGAGGCAAGCATATTGGCATTCATACTTACTATGATTCCCTAATATGCAAGCAAAGTTGAGTAGCCAACAAGATCCAACCACTAGGTGAGCAACCGATCGATAGCAAGGCTACCGAGGTCACATCACACTTAGCACCAAATAAGAGCAAGCCAAATAGACCACATCACTATCCGGAAATGGATTCGAGTTTAATTGCTTGTAAAAGAATCATGAACAACAAACTCATATACAAGCAAGACATTTAAATCATCACCGCATAGCGAGTTCATCATAATTAAGTAATCTAAGCATGAATTTATCACGGATCCATGCTAAGCATGACAACAGACATACTTGTTAAGCAATACAACTTAATTCATAGCCACTAGAGCAAGTAAGCAACGACACGGTGATGCTTGAGCAGCAGCATCACCAAATAAGTGAACCATATAACCACAGTGTTAGCCAGTAAGCAATCACTGACAAATAATTGATCAAATTAATCAATCATAGCAAGCCAAGCTACACAGAGAGATTTGCCAACAAGCAAGAAATGATCCAATGGATCATTAGATTGCAGAATTAGTACTGAATCATATCACGGGCACCTCCGGCACACACACAAGTGTCACGGATGCATCACAAGTACACCTAGACAAGCAAGCATGATAGTCCGGTAAGCATAAGCAAGTCATAACCAAGCATAGCATGGAATAGATAGCTTTTGAGCAAGCACGAGTAGAGCATGGCAAGTACAGAGCATGCTAGGAGCAGCAGAGAAGTAAGCACAGCATAGATAGCAAGCAAATCGACATGTGCCAGTACCAGCAACTGGTAATCTGACCATGAGCTTGCAGTAAACCGAAGCACAGTAAGATTGCGCAGCAATAGTATGACTCTAGATGATCACAAGACCACCAAGGAGCAACAGATCATGAGGAGGAAGAAGAACAGTGGCAAGGGAGGCGCACGAGAAGAGAAGGAGGAGGAGCGAGAGGACCTTACCCGCGCACCGGAGGCGAGAGCTATGGCATGGCGAGGCGATGCCCGCGCGGCCATAGCGGCACGCAAAGCCGGGGAAGTCGCCGGCGTTACGCCGACGAACACCACCACAGCAGTACAACATGGAGACGACGGCACGAGCGCCGCAGCAGCACCCGCGCCGAGGTCGGTCTCGGAGGCGCACACGTCGACGACGAAGGCGAGAGCTCGTCGGAGAATCACCGGATCGCCCATGGCGATTCTCCGGGAGATCCGGACCGAGGCGATTCGCCAGGAGAGGACGAGAGGAGAGAAACGGCTCGGACAGATCGATAGATCTGCTCGAGGCGGTTCTAGATCGGTAGGTGGCCACGGCGGAGGAGGCCGGTGATGGCCGGAGCGGGGCGGCGGCCATGGCGGCGACGCCATCGCCTCAGGGTCGCCAGAGATTAGGGTTAGACGAGTGAGAAGAGGGCCGAGTGAGAGTGAGAGTGGTGGGCCGCTTCGGCGCCACCAAACCCAAAAGGGGGCCAGCCTATTTGGGCCGTCCACAGGTTAGTCTATTGGGCTGGGCCCAATATGAGTCCAAGGGGTATTTTGGTCTTTTTCTAATTAATAAAAGATCAAAACTTTACCAAATTTTAATAAATCATAAACAACTCTAAAAATCCAATAAAAATTGGATTTATGAATGAAAAATAAATCTTAACCAGAATAAAATATGAAATGGAATTTATGAAACAAATTCAAAATCATGAATTTTCAGAATTTAAATAATCAATTGGAATTTTCAATTATTATTTCCTTGTATTTAAAATTCAAGGAAAAATCTCAAATAAGTTCAAAAACTTATTTTCAAACATTTCAAAATGAGATTCTATTATTCCAAGTCATCTCTTTTGAACCAGAGAATTTTTCCCAGAAAACTACTATATTCCCTTTTATTCCAAAAACTATAGAGGTAACTCTATAATTTCAAATTATTTTGGAATGACTAAGGTAATTACCAAGCAAACTCATGTTACTTTGAATTGTTGTACTTTGTGTGAATTACAATGATTAATACTTTTAAATCAATTGTAAATTACCGTCAAAGACATAAATCTTAAATACAACCCTAAATTGTAATAATTCAATGGGGTAAAGGGATTCAACATAAAATAATACATCCATGATTGCATTATTTGGATTTTTATAACATTGTCCTTACCGGGACAATGATGCTTCTTACGGAACCCGAGGTCCAGGTTCCATCAACCGCATTGAACCGCACTATCTCGCGAGTCCACAGGCAAGTTCACCCTTGCTCATGTCAACTTGATTATCTTCTACTACTTTTAATGCAAAGCTATATACTTATCATTCCTGCATCGCAAATGAAATGTTAATTTCCAACTATGAATATGACTATGTGGCTGGCAATGGAACCATGGTATGTGTTGATATGGTGGAGGTTCCATTGCAATGGGTTATATCACCCTAGGATTAAATTACCAATGCCGTCCGGTGATTCTAGCGCCGTACAAACCGCGTTGACCATGAGATCTATAATGGCTCCGGAAAAGCCAGCTGTATCTTTTCCCTTCGCACGCCAACGGATCGGGGAGACGGTGGGGTGCTTGGAGGCACTGCCGCAATAGGTTGGGAAATCCTTTTAAATCCCCATCCATTGGTGATGTTAATCTCTTCCGATCTATGAAGGATTGTCCGGAGTATACCATGAGTAAAGCCGTATTATCGGGGAAGTCTACGGAGGTATACGGTCGGACAAAAGGGTGGGTTTGCGGTCGCGGAGAAGGCGGTGTGGGCTTGGATCTTTATACCTGGCCTCACACCAAAGGAAGTGTGAACGGGGGCAAGTCCTCGCGGATGGCAAAAAGGGTGAGATCTCTTGTGGGAAAAGTAACGCACCTCTGCAGAGTGTATCAAATTGTGGCTGTCACTCCTTGTTCGGGAAGGAAGCTGCGAACGCGGCAGGAAAGGAACTCCACGAAGTTCTGGTCAACCTCGTGAAGACCGACGGGCATAGTTTTCATAATAAAAGCAACCTTTTGAAGAAATGTTTGCAAAACATGCATTGACCTGCGATTTCTCGATCAATGGTCGTAGCTAGTGCATCAAACACCTTTTATTCTTTTAGAACTTGCTGAGTACCTCCGTACTCACTTTCTTTCGACACCCTTGCTAGACTGTGATCCCGAAGTGGAGGCTATCAACGATGGAGCACCAGAAGGAAGCTACGAGCTGGTCTACGAAGAACCTGATCTTACTGGCGGAGTAGAAGGCGTAGACTATGGGATAGTCTACGGACCAGATGACACGGAGGTGGAGGAGTAGTGACATACCTTAGTATCATAGAGCCGAGCAACGTAGAACTTACCTAAATAAGTTGTTGAGCTCTTTTCATCTTTAGTATAAGTTGTAATGGTACTTTAGTAGTCTCTTAGGGTGTTCTCATAGGACCTGTGAGGATACCAACTTGTAAGACAATGTTTGTAATAAAGTATGGAGTGTTATGACCTGCAATGTTTCTGTTGTACCACTCTGAGGGATATGGCAATTTGTGAGGAAGTCCCTTCACAAAGATCATATCAACGACTTGTATACTACAACATGCAGTGGTATGCTGGGTCACCGCACACTACTACTTCGAGCTCACGCCAGAGCAGAGGAGGAATCCCCAGTGGCATCCCGACTACTTCCCGACTTGGGAAAGCTTCTTCATCAATCGGCGTGAGAGGGCGCTTGCCAGGCACGAGGAGGGCGGCCCGCCTCCTTCGGACTTCAACGAGGCCGGCCGTCGGCTGTGGTGGTGCGGCCGGACTCTCCAGGGCGTCATGGCCTACCGTGGCCCCCGCCTGCGCTACCCTCAGTCCCAGCCCACGCGTGCTCTCCCGTCGAGGTTCGACTACCGCGACCCCGATGCCAGCGACGATTATGACGGCGACTACAACGACTACAGTGGCGAGTACTATAGGGCTAGGCACGAGTATGACTGAATGCATGACTAGAACAGTCGAATCTGGCGATGTATCTTAATTAATTTTCAGTTGAGCTCTGTACTTTAATTCCATGTATGTGGCGGGAAACTTTTCTCCGAGGAGCTCCGTACTTTAATTTCAGTTCAATCGTAATAAATTTCGTGTCAACCACTTTATTGAACAAAACCAACCGACATCGACTTTATAAACTAAATTTAAACTAATAGAACCGACAACGACTTTATTGAAATTACAATAAAATAGATAAATTACTAGTCTAGTCTCTACTCGTCGTCGGAGGTTGTTTCCGTCCAAATGTCCTCCCACCGAGGGTCGTTTTCGGTCCAAGTTGTATTCGGGTTCTCGAGCTCGAAGGCGGCGACGGCCCGACGGTGGCGCCTGTTGGACCTACGTTGTGCCCTAAGGTTAGCAAAGAACGCATCGGTGTTGTCGGCATCGTTGGGGAACTGCGCCCTCCACTGTCGCATCAACTGCTCGTCGCGCTCGGCGATGGCGATCCTGCGCTGCACCTGGCGGTGCCGGCGACGGTCCTCGTCGTCGACGAGGCACGGCGGCGGCGCGAGGAACTCCGCCTCCTCTAGCGATTCAACATCCGGGAAGTTCATGTCTCGCCCTGGCCGCCGAAAGCGCCACGCCGCCGCGTCGTAAGCGCGCGCCGCCAGCTCCGGCGTGTTGTACGTGCCGAGGGTGAGGCGGAAGCCAGCGGCGCGTATCTCGGCGGTGAACCTACCGCTCGGACGCACTCGAACGCCACGGAAACCGGACGCCCCTCGACGACGTGGAGGCATCCCGGAGAAGAATGAGCGGAGGCGGTGGCGACGTGTGGTTGCGCCCGCACTCGTCGCTCTATATAGCGCACGCGGGGCATGGCACGTGTAAGCCACGGCTACACACGTCGCACGCCGGCGTCGGCGGGGCGAGGCACGTGGAAGCGGTGGCTACACGTCGCACGATGGCGTCGACGGGTAAGCGACACGTGTGGCACGGCGGAGGGACACGTGGCACGGGGAAGGGACACGTGTGGCACGGCGGCGGTGGCCAGTACATGGCGGCGGCGGCGGTGGACACGTGTGGCACGGTGGTGGCCAGTACACTACGGTGACGGTGGTGGCGATGGCCAGTACACGGCGGTGGCGGTGGCGGCGGTGGCCAGTACACGGCGGTGGCGGTGGCGGCGGTGGCCAGTACATGACGGCGTCGACGGGTAAGCGACACGTGTGGCACGGCGGAGGGACACGTGGCACGGGGAAGGGACACGTGTGGCACGGCGGCGGTGGCCAGTACATGGCGGTGACGGTGGTGGCCAGTACACGGTGGTGGCGGTGGCCAGTACACGGCGGTGGCGGTGGCCAGTACACGGCGGTGACGGTGGCCAGTACACGGCGGTGACGGTGGCCAGTACACGGCGGTGGCGGTGGCCAGTACACGGCGGTGGCGGTGGCGGCGGTGGCCAGTACATGGCGGCGGCGGCGGTGGACACGTGTGGCATGGCGGTGGCCAGTACGTGTATTTTTTTGATTTGAAATAAGGCGGGAATGAAATTTTTTAAAAAAATTGGTCTTTGGCCCCGGTTTGTATTACAAACCGGGCCTAAAGGCCTATTTTGCGCGCGCAGCGAAAACCGCAGCAAAAATGGCCTTTAGGCCCGGTTTGTATTACAAACCGGGACCAAAGGGGGGCCTTTAGTCCCGGTTTGTAATACAAACCGGGACCAAAGGGGGGCCTATAACGTCGCTCCTTCGTCTCCGCGGAGATCAATCCCGCGGAGACGAAGAGCACGACGCCGCCAGGCTGCCGCTTCGCGCCGCGCGCCACCTCCGCCGCTCGCCAAGCGCCGCCGCCTCCGCCGCCGCCGTGCGCCGCCGCCGCCCTCCGCCTCCTCCCCCACACGCCGCGCGCCGCGCGCCTGCCGCGCCCGTGCCTCCTCCTCCACCGCCGCGCCCATGCCGGCCTCCTCCTCCACGCCGCCGCCGCCCGCATCAGCCGCCTCCTCCGCGCCCGCCGCCGCCGTCGCCGCTCGCCCGCGTCGGCCGCCTCCTCCACGCCCGCCGCCGCCGCCCGCATCGGCCACCGCTCCTCTCCGCCCAAGGTACGTGAGCCCCGGCCGCCGCCCCCTTTTTTATTTGTTATTAGATTAGTTGTTAGGTTAATTAGTTAGAAACAATAGATAGAAAAAAGTTAGTAAAATTAGTTAAAGTTAGTGTTAGTGAAATTAGAAAAAAGTTAGTAAAATTTGTAAAGTTAGTGTTAAAAAAGTTAGTAAAGTTAGTGTTATGAAAAAGTTAGTAAAGTTAGTGTTAAAAAAGTTAGTAAAGTTAGTAAAGTTAAAAAAGTTAGTGTTAAAAAAGTTAGTAAAATTAGTAAAGTTAGTGAAATTAGAAAAAAGTTAGTAAAATTAGTTTAAAAAGTTAGTAAAGTTAGTAAAGTTAGAAAAAAGTTAGTAAAGTTAGTGTTAGTGAAAAATAGTTAGAAATTTAGTTAAAACAATAGTTAGAAAAATAGTTAGTGTTTTTGTGAAATTTAAAAAGTTGTGAAAATTAGATGAGGACGTGGAAGTTATGAGGGCCGTCGCGCCGGTAATGCCGACGCCCCAAAATACGGTTAAATAAACATGAACCCGATCTATGTATGCATGTAACTGCACTATCTGCTTTTAGCACTATATTATCGATCCTTAGTTAAGAACTACATATGTAACTCCACTTTCAGTTTTCTCCATTATCCTTAATTTGATCATATGATGGTTCCTATATATAGCTTGCAGGTCGTTGTAGAAAGCATGGACACAGATGAAATTCAAGAAAATTTCATGGAGAACCTCATAGCCCACGGTACTCTGGATGATCGCGACGACGACGTTATTCCAGATGATGGCGTTGACGATGTCACCGCAACTTTTTTGAATGACTCCGGTGAGGGAGCGGAGAATATTGAGGAAGAAGATCCTAATGGCACCGGTGAGGAAGAAGATCATCATAATGGCTCCGGAACCGTAGTTACCACCCAGGTATATAAATTAATTAAGCCGATATTGATCGACTAGATGCATTAACTAATTAAATTGTACTGACTATGAATTATTTCTTTTTTAGCCCTCCGGATCGAGCACTTCTTCTGTAAAGTCGAGGAAGCGAGGCCCGGCCAAAAAGTTGGACGACGGTGTTAGGCACGACATCACCCACATCGCTAAGGATGGTAAACCGATTGCTCCAGAGAAAGGTGCAAAGGCATTTATAGCTCAATGCGGAGTGCTTGTTAGGGACCACGTCCCGGTCACCGTTCGAGAATGGAACAAGCCGAAGGGACTAGTGCTGTCTGCAGAGGAAGAAGCTCAAGGTCTTTATATCGATGAGGTTGCCAAAAACAGCATTCTGACCAAGCTCATGGCACATTTCAACATAGTACCCGAAGAGGCGGATGACGCTGAAAAGGCCAAGATGGAGCAGGCCCTCCGCGAGTTTGCCAAGAAGAAGATGGCCGAACTATTCAAGAACCACAAGAAAAGATTGCGCGGCCTTATCAAGAAAAAGAAGACTCCGGACAGTGAGAAGGTAAAAAATCACTGGGACGAATTCGTGAAGTACAGCACGGAGTCAGAAGAATTTCTGAAAAGGTCGGAAACAAATAAGGCAAATGCTGCGTTGAAGCTATATCACCAAATTCTGGGTCCAGGTGGATACAGAGCTAACCGTCCTAAGTGGCAGGCAGCTGAGGCGGAACTAACCAGGAAAGGGATCAGATTAGGGACACACGGTTGGATCGAACGGTGTAAGGAGTGGTTCTACGGGATTGGGGGAACGTTGCATCCAGAAACAGGGAAGTGCATCTATAAGAAAGCTCATCTCGAAGTTTCCCATTGAAGCCCCGGAAAAAGCACATAAGGACGTGGTGGAGGGAAGGTTCCAGCCCGAAAGAGAGAACGATGAGCCGACACGCGCCCTTGGGAACAAAGAACACGACGGACGAACACGAGGCACAGAAGGCTCCGTTCCGTGGAAGTATGGCTTTCCTGCGGAAAGGAAGAGATTTCCTGATAAAAGCCATGAGAGGAGAAAGGCAAGGGAAACCGACCGCATAGCGTCCTTAGAGGAGGGTATGAGCGCCATGAAAGCCCAATTAACCATGGTAACCCAAGTACTTACATCCCAGATTGCTCAGGGGCAGGCTGTAGATCCTGCATTGCTCAATGCCCTCGTCCCGCTGCAATCTCAACAACACCGGAAAAGCAGCGTGGCTTCCAGTCGACAGGTGGATAAAGATGATGATGACCAGGTGGTCGAGCCTCCTCGCTACCCCCCGTGAATGATCTCACCGAGAGCCGTCCTTGTGAGCTGCATGTTAAAGTTTTCAACCTATCCTTCAAGGCGGCGGTCGGCATCCTCTTACCTACAAGGTCTTACCATTGCCGTCCGGTCCAAGACGACTTTGCTCGTTGTGATGGTGGATGAAGTGTTCACAGATTATGAGGGGTTGGTGCTTGAGCACCCCGCAGGTGAAGATGGGGAAATCAAAGAACCGGGAGAAGCCCGTAGAACCACCGTGCAATGGCGGAAGGAGAACATTGTGTTTCCAGGTGAGAAGCCACCAAGCAGGCCAACTTGTCCGCCTCCTCCGCCACCTGCGCAGTCTCCTCCGCGTGATGATTCTCCTCTGCACGATGATTATTCCCATGTGCATGAGCAGCCTCCTCCGCGTGAGAATACTCCGCCGCCTCCTCCTCCTCCTCGTCAGGAGACTCCGCCGCCTCCACTTAAGCAAAAGAGGAAGCTAACTGCGGCACCTCCTACAGCTCCGAAGAGATCATCAACTCCGATGAGGGCACATACTCCGCGAGTTGTTACCACATGAGCAGACTGAAGAGCAAAAGGCGTTTCTTGCGCCGAAGAAGATGTTTATTCCACCGCAGACAGTGAAGCACTTTGCCGAGACGAGAATGAAGAGACCTGAGCTGAGAGCTGATTATGACCGCTCTCTTGGACAGTCCTCTAGAGCGAGCAAAGAAGCAAAAAAAGTCGCCCAGCTTGGACAGCAGGACATTCGAGCCGTAGCCCACTTCGTCGTGGAGCCCTATCATGATCCAGAGACGACATCGATGATCGAACGGGATGCTAGAGCTCAGGGAGCATCAGTTGAGTACGAAGATTACTATCCAACGGCTCAAGTGGTAAACAAGTATACATACGGAAAAGATCTCGTCAAACCTGGCGAGCTCGCGCGTCTAGGGACTCAGATGTGAAGGTTGCATGACTGGTACCTGAAAGCCTGTCGAAGAGGTGATCGCTACCTCACGGTGTATCTTAGAGATGAGCATTACTTCCGGGGGTCGAGGAGATAAACCTTGAGTTAGAAGAACTGTTTCAGTTATTCAATCAAGACGCCCTCGACAAAGCTGTCATCAGTTGCTACTGCTTGTAAGTGATTTATTTATGTAATTAAGTCTGTAGCTCAGCGCTCATTCATTTGCACTAACAATTATCCTCACTATATTCTTTGTGTACGCTATACATTTAATTATGCAGAATGAAGAAGCTCGAATACAAAAGAGGCAAGCTCCTACCGCTGGGGTTCATAGACCCAAACACAGTTCATGAAGTTACGGTTCGAGACTACCCCAAGGACACAGAGGACAACATGTTAATGTTTTTAGTGAAGCAAGCAAACAAACAGGATATATTCTTTCCCTACAACTTCAAGTGAGTGTTATATATAACATACATTATGCTTGTGCACCTTCCACTTTATTCTCGTAATCATTGAGCTATGCTTGTGCAGATTCCACTTTATTCTCCTAATCATTGATCTTCACAAAGGAGTCGTAAATGTCATGGACTCGAAACGTAAAGAATATGCGGAATGGGCGAACATGGCTGCCATCCTCCAGAGGTAATTTCAATCAATTTCATATTGGCATCTTCATCTGTTCTAATTCGACGATTTCATCAACTAATCAATAACTCATTTACTCATTATTTCTTGCCGGGCAGGGCCTGGAAACGGTTCATCAATACTGTTCCGGATACATGGAAACCGGAGCTTACATTTCAAGATTACCCTGTAAGTAGTACTATATATCTATGTCCGTGAAACTCTATATATATGATATTTACTTTCAATACGATGCTTGATTATTAGTTTGATCGAACTATTTTTTGGTAAAGTGTATGAGGCAGGAACCCGGGAATAACTTATGTGGATACTACGTCTGCACCTTCATTCGTGACATGGCCTGTCCCAAGGGTGGGGATGCCCGTATACATCACACTCGTGTACGATAACAAATTCTCACAATTATCTTAATTAGTACCATCTATTGTATTGAGTTCCATTCATATATTGATCTCCCTTTTTTAAATATAGATGAAACGCCTGCGGGACACTCTCATAACGGATGCCCAAATACGAGCAATTCAAGAGGAAATCGCGGGATTCTTTATTACCGAGGTCATTACCCAAGGTGGAGAGCACTATGCTAGGTCATAGATATGGAGGAACTCCGTAGAGGCTAATAGATTTAGTAAAGAGATCCGACTAGCTTTATATTATAAATATGCATGCATTACGTGTACTGTTGACGATGTCTATATATATTCACGACGATATTTTGTGGTTTCTTGAATGATATATATGCATTGCTGAAACTCTGCCGCGGCAGAGAAATGCCCTGTTTCTCTGCCACGGCAGAGAAACGCTGCTACAGCCGAAACCTGTGCCGCGGCAGAGAAATAGCAATTCTCTGCCGCGGCAGAGAACCACAGGCCCGGTTCGTACCATGAACCGGGATCAAAGGCCATCCACCGCGAGCTTCCTGGCCGCACCACGTGGCGCCGCCTTTAGGCCCGGTGCAACTTTGAACCGGGACTAAAGGGTGGACCCTTTAGTCCCGCCTTATTGGTCCCGGTTTGAAAACCGGGACTGAAGACCCAAATGGACCGGGCCTATAGCCCCGTTTTCCACTAGTGCTGAGGTCATATCCCCTGTTTTGAAAGTAAAATTATTGTTACTAACTAGATCACCGTCATATCAGATGAGTAAAGTCCATCCTACCGTCGGCAATTCACACATGGCTGCATTCTAATACGAAACATATCCAAGCCTATACATTCTACTAATGAAAGAACTTACGGAGGACTGTTTCCTTACTCCTTAGAGTTCCTTAGAATTGAAAAACAAATGTTCCGTAATGTTATGTCAGACACGACAGCTGTTTAAGTACATCTGGTTTCATCTTCTTTTTTACCCAAGTCTTACATTTGGAGGCAAAAAATAATCGGTACATCGCTGAAACCAGAGACAAATGTGAAATGAGGTCACGGAGAATAACCCGGGATCCATGGGTTAATTCACAACACTCGGTATGTACATGCCCCTTGATTTGATTGAAAAGGGAAAATCGCCTACGCATGCTCAACATCGCCGCTGGCGTCTCGTCGATCTTTGCCGCCACCGCAGCTGGTGTACATAACTACATATCGCTGTGATCGAGCAGAGTGTGCTAAAATCCGGTATATGTATGCTTGTCTCACAAAGGAGATCAAGCCAACAAGTCCAAAGGTGACTTTGACGAGCAGGTAAAAAGAAATAGGTAAACTGTTGGTCATCTTTTAGGCCACTGTTAGGCACCTACACCTGCGATATTTTCTCATGCTTCCTCTCATTTTACCTTTTGAGCCGGCGTGCATGAACTCAAACAGCTTAAAATTGTCCCTTCAAATAGAAGAAAAACGGGAGAAAAGTACAGGCGAAGAAAACTAACGCCGAATTATGGAGGCCGTATGCCGGCGCGTCGTTCACAGAGAGATATGTCCCGGGGAAAATGTCTCACGCGCAGATCGACTGTGACTCGTCAGCCAATGATGAGCTGACCCGAACGGCCGCAAGATATTACAAGATCTACAGAGGTGTTTGACTGAACCTATCGAAAAAGTCAGCGATCCATAGGTATGACTGCACCGAAGCACAAACAAGGAGCTTGGTCACCCTCAAAATAAACTAGGAGGTTGGTACTCACATGTCACGCTGCTAGCACCGGTAGTGGTGCTTATTATCCCTTATGCATGCAAAGGGCAACTTGCAGCCCCGTGAAGTTTCCGGGTGCTGCACGCAGCCTGCCGAGATCCGAGACAATACAGCGTCGCCCGTGCCTTCTGCCACTAACTAGCATATTACTTCCAGATGCTTCTTATTCCAAAACTTGTGATGTGTAGGAGAAGATGCTTTGAATAAATTGCATACACCGGGCAAGCAAGAAGACGACCTCTATGTATCATGCTTGAAGGGTTTCCTGAAAACCGAGATATAAAGTAGGGAGTTGTGAGGGCTCTTGAGGAGTAATATAAAGGGACGCTACGGAAAGGGGGAGATTTGTTGGAATAATGGACCATGTTAGATGTTCGGTAAGACTTAAGAGGCCACATCAAAATGATTTAAAGAAGTAAATAAAAAAAGAAATACTCCAATGTTTGGTACTAAGAGCATCTCGAGTCGCGTTTCCCAAACTGTCCCCCAAAGCAATTTGGGGCACCGCCGGGAAAAAAAACGTTCCCAACCGCGTCCCCCAAAGCCGTTTTTTGTTCGGCGCGCCCCGATACGGTGTCCGGCGTCCCGAGCCCGTCCCCGCCCCACAGAGAACGCTCCGGGCACACCAGACACAACGAAAAGCGAGGCGAAGCGACGCGGGCCCGATGTGTCAGCGGCTCATTCAATTTTAACCTAACAGTCGTCTACCTCACGACGGAAGTTATTGGCGCGCATCCCGCAGAGGCGCAACGAAGCGTCTCGTCGCGCCTAGCTCTGCGTGCCGGCGTTAATGAGCGCCACCGCTCCCCCGCCTCCGTCCCGCTTATTAAAAGAGCCGCCTCTCATCATCCCTCTCACACACAAACCCTAGCGCCTCTCTCCCCAACTCTAGCCGACACCATCTCAAGAGTCGACGCCATGGCTGGTACAGGCGCAGGCCGAGTTCGCGGCCATGGTCGTGGTTGTGGCCGCAGCCGCGGCAGAGCTACACGCTCGCTGTCGCCTGCGATGCCGGCGTCGTCCTCATCGTCGGACATGCAGGACGAGGAGAGGGCCGTGCTGTTCGAGTTCATCGTTGCCCTCAAGGGCGACCCGCACGGCATCCAGAGGCTGCCGGGCTCCTTCGCCGACAACGTCGTTGGCGACGAGCGCCCGCGCTCGCTGCATCTGCGGGAGGATGGCTGCGGCTGCTGCCGGTGGTTCGTCGACGTGATGTACGACGCGCGCGGCAAGATGTATCTCCACATCGGCTGTGAGAAGTTCGCGCGCTACCACCACCTCGAAGCTGGCTTCGTCCTCCTGTTCTCCTACGTTGGCGACGGCGACATGAGCGTCAAGGTGTTCGACGAGACGCGTTGCCGCCGGAACTACCACGGCGATAGCACCGACGAGGACGACGACTAAAGAGTGTTGTTTCTTCGCAGCGAATATATGCACGAAGATTTCTGGTTGTTCTTTCTCGGAAGAACCAACAGGGGCACCCTCACCAGCTGGATTTTCCAGTTTGGGTAACTGGGTGTGCCCTGAAGTGTTCTTTCTTGGCAGTGAACACATGAAACCTTTGATAACCGGCCTAGTTAGGTTTAGTTTTTTTTTGCAATGTTTTATATTTGTGTCAACCATGGTTCAAACTATGTATTAGTTTGTAGAAAATCATGTTCCAAGTTATGTCTCGTACCCAATTATGTATTAGTCGGTGGAATGTTTCTCCTCTTTATTGAAATAAAAAAACAAAAAAACAAAAAGTGAGTATTTAAATGTCTGGGGCGTTGTTTGGGGGACGCGGCTGGGAAGCGACGTCCCTTCAACGTGGCACGAACGAAACACGTCCCCAAACGCTTAATCCGGCGCCGTTTGGGGACGGTTTGGGGGCGCGACTAGAGATGCTCTAAGACATAAGAGGCCACATCAGAAGGATTTTTAGTCAGGTGAGAATTAATTGCTCGTCAAAGTCCCCCATGGCAGCCTCGCTAAGTTTCAACCACAGAACGATCTCAATGCGTACGTCGATTGCTGCTCGTCAGCCATGATGAGATTATTGAATGTAATGGAGGGTAAACGAGAGGTAACAACAAAATGATTCGAGTGTGATTCTTTATTGATGATAAATGTATTTATACAAGGATCTGTAATAATCGTTAGGTGGTTCGAAGATCTTTTTGTGATTTTAGGATGTTGTTCACTAATGTTTCACTAGCATCTATTGACTGGGCTCTAAATGCTCTTCCGCATGCGCGCACTCTGCTACCATATTATATTTCGATTAGAACTTGCAAAACAAGGAATGAAACATGTTACTTCCGAGCCCGCTGCAAAGAAAATGACCCTAACATGTCTACCACCCCTTTTGATGACCCATTGTGCCTAAATGCATTTAGAGGGTTACTCGTGGTTCAGCTCCCCCCTCCGCTCGTCAAGACTTGAAAGTGAGGATATACAAAGCAATGTGACATACACACAAGAAAGCGCAAGTTACGCCTTTTTTACTATTTTGATGGAGTGAGATTTTGATTGAACAAACAAGAGGGTATGTCTGGTAGTGGATCCACCAAAGTTTCCACGATAACGAATGGGTCGGTTGAGTAGATCTACAACCTCACATTTTGCTAGAGTTTACTTGGGCAAATTCGGGCTGCTTCTGCAAAAGTGTTTGTTGCAGAAGCTCAAAATATCAATACCACTATTTATCATTCAAGTTTGAACTTTTTAAGCTCACCCTTACATTTGCAGAAGCTCAAAATATCAATACACCACTATTTATCATTCAAGTTTGAACTTTTTAAGCTCACCCTTACATTTGCGCGTTAGCATCTTGTTCCCACTAACCCATTTCATTTTCTTTGTTGGATCCTTGAGAAAGTTTCACTTATCACTTGTCTAGAGCCTGGATGCCAACCTTAGGCCAGAGCTTTGTATATCATATGTATCCATCTAAGCCTCAATCTTGAACTGAACATGGTGCGTGATCAGCGAGGGAATGAATTAGAAAACCCGTACTCGGACCATTATTACACGTGGGATAAAGTAGATGTCGACACAACAGCCTCTTCAAGTTCGCTTGCTTCTTCAAGTTCGGGATAGTTTTAATTGTTAAATATGTTACTAGAATTTATGATATACTTTTTAGCATAACATGTGTGATAGCCAGATAACTGTACTATATCTTATAAAAAATGTGATATCCATGATACTAAAACTTTATTTCAACACAATGAACATGTTTCCCTCACATTTCCTAGGGTCATTGTGCTAGTTTATTGAAACAAAGGGAGCATCTATTAAAGTCATCCTAATTTTAAGATAGCTCATTGTTCTCAAAGGGGAAAATGTGAGTGACATGATTCACGAGACAGTGTAATTACCGACGTAGGCGCATCTGTAGATCTACCGAGGACCAAGCAATTACAGCACACGATGATGACACCGATATTTGTTAACGCAGTTCGGCAACTTGCCTACTCTGCGGTGCTCCTCCCCATTGATACTGCTGCACCGGTGACCTTGGTCGCCGGCTCCCCTTGCGCGCCTGATGCTATCAAGTCGTCATATGTTACAACATGTGGTGCCCCTCACATTATATGGGATGGCTAGGCTACTAGTGTCCGACTCGAACACTACACATATCCTATCCACACCTATTACAACTCAGAGTTCAAACGTAACCCAATTCGTACACTAATATTCGACACAGACACAACAAACTCCACCTTGGCGAATATAGTCCACCATCTTGAGTTCATCTAAGCGCCAAACCTCCATGTACTCCGAACTTGAGTTGTCTTCCATAGGTCCATAAGATTCACTTCTACTCCCTGACTTCACGTGTCTCCACCTGCAACTGTATTTCTTTCTTTCTGTTCAACACTGTCACACATCGATCACTATCTGCGTGAAAGTTATACAACTTGAAGTAATTTCACTGTCGCCCTTGAGTCACCTTGAGTCAAATTCACAGTTGTCTCACCCTTTTCGGATAGTCTTCTACATGTCCCACAAATACAACACTCCACCTCCTTCTGCATCCTTTCACCTGCACTTTCCCATGTGCACTGGACATAGCAGAATACACGGCCATGTACCTTTGACATTTCAGACTTTCTAAAACATTTTCTTAGATTCCCCATGGTCGATGTTGTCCATCACTTGACGTCAATCCCGACAGACCCAACCACCAACTTGAACCTAGTACTCGTCAACACTGCTGCAGCACCCCTTGCACACTTGTCAAACCAACTATCTGACCGCTTGTGCCCTGTTCTATCATTGTGTCCCGTGTTTACCGCACGCCTCGCCGCTATCACCCCGTCGAATATCCGCAATCTTGGCCAAGATCTCCTGGGTCGCGTACCCACACCATCTCAGGCTCCATTGCAGACCCATTAGTCATACCCGACCGATGCCGAGTTCCACGCATCTCTTGAACCTTGAGCTTCATTCCGAACAACGTGCCTCTTGCTTCCCGCTAACTAGGCTTCGTCTCTGCATGCTAACGCCGTAGCTCCTCCATCAGCCAAGTGGAACCTTCTGCTCTCCACCTTCAACATGACTCCTTGGCAGAGGATCAGTCCACCCCGCGCCCTGTCGACTTTCAAGTTTCCATGTGTGCACCATCTTGAATCAACTCCGCGCCATTGCATGTTGAAGCACGCACCCCTTAGGCATGTGCCACGTGTTTCCACGGCATAGAATTCGGACGCCATCAGCCATCACGCTCCTGCGTCTTGCTGATCCTCACCGTCTTCTGTATCCGTCAGACTGTCTTGTCCGACCTAGCCGAACGTATCGACTGCAATCATGCTCCACCTCTCGCCATATCAGCCCGAGCACCGTCGTGCACTACTTGACGCATTTTGGTATCACATGATCCTCACGACGCACTCACACGTCATCGTCCACACAACAGATGCTTCAAGCCCTCTCATCAAACCATAGAGGCTTAGACCCAAATAATTCATCGGTGCAAAGCCAACTCCGTTTGGGTTCCTCGTGCACAGCATGTTTCCCAAGTGCTAAAAAGTGCACGGGTGCTAGTTTGCTCCCGCGAGCCCTCGCTTCCTGGCCGTTGGATGGTCTCCATCATCGTCCGCATCGCGCCGCGTCCCGACAGTTTCTACCTAGGGTCCCACCTAGCAAGGGTCAGGTGAGGAGACGCGCCGCTCTATGTTTCTCTTCTCCATTCGGTTCCCCATCCTCTCCCCCGATGTGTCGATAGGGTTTCGGGAGGTGATTTGCTCACTGAGACGAGAGGCGCGCTGAGCTCGTTGTCGGAGAACTCGGACGCACGCTGGAGGGTGTCGATCTCGTCGTCGGAGAGCTAGCCACGCGCTATGTTTGGGAGATCGGCGGCGGAGAGCGAGGCATCGCGCTCAGCCCATTCTTCATCAGCGCCGCCAACCGCGCCGTATGCTTCCTCTACAACAGCAAAGGGATCGAGCCGCGTGGGACAGAGTACGTGAATGGCACCGCCGTGCCCATCTGCAGCTCGCAAATCTAGGCATACCTCGGCGGGGGTACGACCGGGACACACTGCCGGCGATCCCCACGGGGACGTGCACGTACGCATACCACGCGGTGCTCGGGACGGAGGTCACGACGGCCACCGACTACGTCTGGATTCTCAAGGGCGGGTCCTGCTGGAGTTGGCCGGACCGCGAGGCGTGCATGGATACAGGCGGGGGAGCGCTGGTACATGAACGAGTCCATCGCGTTCGCGTGCCTCAGCACCGGCGGGAAGCTGTGGGGGTCGACATTCGCCGGTGAATGCTCAAGGGGATTGCCAAATTATTACTACACATGGGAGTTCGGTGACGAGGGATCGGCGACGGTGACTTCTAGATTGAGGCCCCTGAAGTAAGCATGTGTGCTCAAATCCCACAGATTCGACCCCATTTTTGAAACATAGAGAACTATAGTCCATGCCTATTTTCGTTCAATTTGTAGTGTGGATTTTATCCACATCAGATTTCGGTGCTCATTTTTCATGATGCGATTTGTTGCTGATTGAGTCTAGTTGCAGTTGTAACCCAGTTGAGTTGTAGATGGGACCAGGCAAATTTAGATGATGGTGTCTGATCAATTGCTTTTTTTTAGGTCCCTGCAACTCAATTGGGTGCATGTTTCTCAAACAGTTGTATCTGTTATTCCTAAGTTGCAGCACATATCATGTAGAGTTGTATGATGGTGGCTCGCGGGGCCTTTCAACCTGACCAGCCACAGAACGTTGTTCCTCGCCAAAGGTGCATAGATACTCGGCATCGCGGTGTGATATCTCGCTCATTTTTTTCCTGGTTGCAGCCGTAGAACTAGAGTAATGTGGTTGATTTTTGTAATGCTTGAGTTCAACAGTGACCTGGGTTTTTGGTTGGATAACGCATAGTTGAATAAATTTAGATTGGCTATTTGGCTTGATGGACAGAGAGATAAATGGTGAAAGCAGAATAGTTGGACATTGGACATTGATTGACTAGTTCATATCTCATGATAGATCATTTGACGTTGTAAGCATGACAGTCATTCATATGTGATGTAAGCTATGGGCCTGTTTACCAACTTTGTTGTACGCTAAATTCCTTTGTTCATTCACAACTAGTGTATCACTAGTCTATCAGCAATACTGTTTTTTTGTTGTTGCAAATAATGTTTTTCCTAGGAGTCGGTTCTAAGGGATCTAGGGAATCTAACTAAACATTCAGCTGTACACAATAGTTTTCCTATTTTTTCCAGAATTAAATTCCTGGGAGTGGATTTAAATGGTCCAGGAATCTTACCAAGTTTCAACTGTAGGCATCTCCTGTTGTTTTCCATGACTATCTAAGTTGCAGTTTCCAGTCCCCTTAGTAGCTGCAAGAGTATTGGGTGCATCTACCTCTTAAGATATTGGCTATTGTTCTTCCGGGTCTATCCATGTCGTCATGCCCGGTATCATTATGTCGTTGCAGGAGTTAGTGTGCATCTATGTTTAAGATCTTTGGGTGGTGTTTTTTCGAGCCCATAAAAGTAGCCACGTTCAGGTGGTGTCTTTCCCAAATTTGTTCATGGGAGTGGGGTTTGAAGGGCCAGGGAATCTTACTAAGTTGTAGCTGTAGACACCTCCTGGTGTTTTCCATAACTATCTAAGTTGCAGCTTCCAGTCCACTAAGTTGCAGGTACATATCTACTAAGTTGCTGCAAGAGTCGTGTGCGTCTACTTTTTATGATCTTGGGTGGTGTTCTTCCTAGTCTACCTAATGCGCTTGTCCCGTATCATTGAGTTGGTGCAGGGCGTGCCGTGAAAATACCTGAAATTTAATGTAAAGTTGTGTATATGTTGTTGCTAAGTTGTCCTCTGAAAATTGTTAAGTTCCTGATCTAGTGAGGTATCACAGTACTTTTGTGTGAAAATGAATGCACTCGAACCTGATAGTATATCCTTCTAATGATGCTCAACGTTAATGTCAATATGTCTACTAATTCTTAAGTTGTCTACTGGTTGTCCTTAATTTTCTACTTTTGTTGATAGCGGTGGTAATGTGTTGAATGGCTTGGATTCCATCGTTCTAAGAGTATGTTGTTGCCGCTTCCCCATGGTTTGGTTGAAAATGGTGGCTCAAGCACGGCAGGAGGACCTAGACGAGATTTTTTCGATAAAGGATGCTTTATTACTTTTGGAAAGCAATTACATCCAGCCTCTGCATAACCAGGATGCACACAGCTGTTCAAAGAGTCTGTAACCAACAATGTAAAGAAAAACTAGGCGAAGTACATATCGGAACGATGAATCATAAATCGCCTAAGGTGTGGGTGGTGCTGCAATCCGTAGACTATGCTGCCACCCATGTAGGGAAAAAGTATCCCTCGCCGTATCCTCCAACCGTGTACAGACCTCCGTAAATAGGTCTCGGTTCTCCATCCTCTGAAGAGGTAACCACGAACGGAGAATACCTGTACATCTGTAGATGACCTGCAACAAAGAACAATTTTTATCATTAAAAATCTTGTCATTTCTACTTAGCCAGAGTGCCCAGATAACTGCTAGCGCCCCCACCCTAAGAAGCAACTTAAACCTTGAATCGATACCGTGGAGCCAATTGCCAAAAACATTGGCTACACTAGTCGGGGATACAGGGTAGAAGCAACTTGGATGACTGACCAAATAGATCTCGCAAAATGGCATTGGAAAAAAAGGTGTTTAATAGTTTCATCTTGTTGACAAAAAACACACCTAGTACTACCATGCAAATTCCGCTTGACAAGATTATCTTTGGTAAGAATAACTCCGCGACGAAGATACCATCCGAAAATTTTTATTTTTAGTGGTATTTTCATCTTCCAGATTTTCTTGTTATTATCAACCGGTATATCAGAATGGAGAATCGCATTGTACAAGGATTTGACTGAAAAAGTACCATCTACATGAAGATTCCATCTAAATTCATCCGGTTCCGTTGATAATTGAATATCTCCCAACCGTTGAATTAAATCATTCCATGCAACAAGCCTTTGTCCAAGCAAAACCCTTCTAAACGTCACATTAGGTGGTGAGGTAGCCATTACTGTGGCAATGGTATCACCCTTGCGACGGACAATACTATACAAGGCAGGATACTGCTCACTCAAGGAAGCATTGTCTAACCAAACATCTTCCCAGAAGCGTATCTGTTCTCCATTCTTAATAGAGAAAGTACCATGACGAAAGAAAACATTCTTAGTCGCCATTAGTCCAGCCCAGAAGTGAGAATCCCCGGGTTTCCAAACCACTTGGGATAACGCCTTCGAGCCAATGTACTTTCTACGAAGAATAGTTTGCCAAATCCCATCCTCAGTAAGAAGCTTAAAAAGCCATTTACCTAGCAGAGCTGAGTTCTTAACCTCTAGGTCATGAACTCCAAGTCCACCTTGATCTTTGGGACTACAGACTACACTCCACTTAACCAGTCGATATTTCTTTTTCTCGCTGTCCCCTTGCCAAAAGAATCTGGATCGATAATAATCGAGTTTATGCAAAATTCCTTTTGGCAGCAGGAAGAATGATAACATATACAGTACCATATTTGTCAGTACTGAATTAATGAGAACCAATCTCCCTCCGAGGGACAGCAATTTACCCTTCCAACTACTAAGGCGTTTTTGTAATCTTTCTTCCACAATTTTCCATTCAGCAATTGTTAGTCTCCGATAATGAATCGGAATACCCAAATAGCGAATGGGAAATTGGCCTTGCCCACAACCAAACAACTCTGTATATAGAGTCATATCGTTTTGGGCCTCACCGAAACGAGAACAACTCACTTTTATGGAAATTGATTTTTAATCCCGACAAGCTGCTCAAACGCCGTCAAAATTAATTTAAGATTGCGAGCTTTTTCGAGATCATGATCCATAAAAATAATTGTATCGTCGGCATATTGAAGGATAGATAAACCCCCATCAACCAAATGTGGGATCACACCTTCAATCTGGCCATCAGACTTAGCTCGCTCTATGAGTATTGCCAACATATCCGCTACAATGTTAAACAACATCGGTGATAACGGATCCCCTTGGCGTAACCCCTTTCGTGTTTGAAAATAGTGGCCGGTGTCATCATTAACCCGGATAGCCACACTACCTCCATACACAAAATCGTAAATTAGAGCGCGCCACTCAGGAGAAAAACCTTTCATCCTAAGTGTCTGCTGCAGAAAAGACCACTTAACCTTGTCATACGCCTTTTCGAAATCTAATTTTAAAATTACCCCGTTTAATTTCTTAGAATGTAACTCATGTACCGTCTCATGCAACACTGCCACTCCATCAAGGATATTCCTTCCTTGCATAAAAGCGGTCTGTGAAGGTTGAACGACATGATCCGCAACCGTATTAAGTCTAATGGTGGCCACTTTCGTGAAAATCTTGAAACTGACGTTTAAAAGGCAGATAGGTCTATATTGTTGAATCCTTTCTGCCTCATTAACCTTCGGTAACAAAATTACTTCACCAAAATTTAGACGAAATAATTCCAGTTGTCCTGTGTGAAGATCACCGAACAAATCTAGAAGATCCGATTTAATAGTATCCCAAAAGGTTTGATAAAACTCTGCTGGAAAACCATCTGGACCCGGTGCTTTGTTGCATTCCATTTGGAAAATAGCCTTCTTAACATCATCCTCAGAATAAGGTGCGGTTAGTAGGCCATTTTCTTCCATAGAAACTTTGGGTATATCTTCCGTTAAGTCCTCGTTAAGAGAGAAAGAGCTTTCCTCCGGAGGACCAAACAGGTCTTTATAATAATTAGTAATGTACGATTTAAGCTGCTCGTGGCCTTCAATCACCCCTTCTTCTTGTACAAGAGAATGAATACGCTTTTTCCGATGTCTGCCATTGGCTAAACCATGAAAATATCGCGTATTCGAGTCTCCTTCCAAAATGAATTGGGCTTTAGATCTTTGATACCATTTGAGTTCCTCTTCACGAAGAAGACTCGCCATTTGTGCATTGGATTGATTCTTAAGATCAATCTCCTGCGTAGACAGCGGTCTCACTTCCGCGATGGCCTCAAGATCATCAATCTCTTTAGACAAGCGAGCCTTCTCTTTTTTCAAAAAACCCGCCATATGAGCAGCCCAACCAGAGAGATGCTTGCGCATAGCGCGCATCTTATTATTCCATCTCAAAATTGGCGAGCCACCCCGGACTGGTCTTTCCCAAACCGTCTTAACCATCTCATGAAAACCCTCACGATGTAACCAACCAAGTTCAAATTTGAACGGTCGCTTACAAACAGGTCGAGGATTCCCGGTGGTTAATAGGATAGGAGCATGGTCGGACAGTTTTTCGATACGTTCTAGTGCACGGACGGACACCATAGGATATTTTTGTTCCCATTCGGTATCCATCAACACGCGATCTAGTTTTTCGTATGTGGGTTCAGGTAAACTGTTGGCCCAAGTAAACTGTCGACCCGACATGAAAACCTCTCTTAAATCTAAGCTATCAATGACAGCATTAAACAAGAAAGGCCAATGTCCATCAAAAAGACCTTTGCTTTTCTCATGAGGGAATCTCAGCAAATTAAAATCCCCTCCGATTAAAATCGGGTGCGGATTATCTTTTGCAAGATTTACCAACTCACGTAAAAAGTCGGCCTTAAAGGCGTCTTGGGCAGCACCATACACAGCGACCAGACTCCAAATGAAACCATCTGCTTTGTTCTAATATCGAGTTTAATATGATACTCGCCATCGGAACTAGCTAAGACTGTCATGGTGTCTATACGGACGCCCGATAAAATACCCCGAGATCTACCACGAGGCGGGCGAGAAAACCACTCGAAAGTTAATCCCGCCGGATATCCGGTCGAGAAAACTGCGTGAGAAATTTCGCCTGCCCGTCTCAGATATAGCGATAAAATCTAAATCATAGTCTCTACAACCATCAGCAATGTGAGAATGTTTAGCCAAGTCACCAAGACCTCTGCTATTCCGAAACATGCCATTCATCGAGAGACTATTTTAGATTTAGTATTTTTGCCATATCTACGAGACTTCTTACCAGCGGACGATCTAGAACCACGAGCAGAAGCATCAAGATCATAAACCGAACTGAGCTCTGAGTGTTCTAAATCGACCTCCGTAACACTCCCAACTATAGCCGAGAGAAGATGACCATCTAGGATGTCCTCATCTTCATCATCGTCTATGGTTGAGGTGGCAGGCTCAGTGGATCCATTTGAAGCAACCGTTAAACGGTCAAGCTCCATTTGTCTCAACACATTAGCCGAAGCTACAATCTCATCAGACCGACTACCTAAAGAGACCCCTACTCTACATAAATTAGATGCAATTCGAGAATCCGAAAAAGAAGTAAACGACTTGGCTGTATGTTTAGTACCTGCCGTGTCGAGGTTCAGTTCCGCCTTGCGCCGCATAGCTCTCTGCATCACATCTTCATCCGTGACACCCGCTCCATCCTCCGCCACCGCATACCTCCCACTCCTCCTCACTGTCGGCTGCATAGCCGGTGGAGGACCCGTGGGCTGAGGCTGCGGTGCGGCTGGTGGGGGAGACGGACTCGAGCGAGGCGAGGCAGAAACCATAGACGACGTCGAAGGAGGAACAGGCAGTGCAGGGGTGGATGTCGAGGAAGCCCCCTGCACCGAGCTCGGCCGCGACGCCGCTGCCCCTCTAGGTGACGGAGGTGCGCAAGGTGGGCTGGGGCTCCTCTCCAGCCCGACCTGCACTCCCGTCGGAGAGAGGCTCGACGCCACCACCCCAGCAGGCGAAGGAGACGCGACGGGTGGGCTGGGGCTCCTCCCCAACCCGACCGGTACCGCCACCGAAGGAAAGACTTGGGGCGACCCTGGCCCCATCCTCTCATCAGCAGCGCCAGGGGGCGGCTGCTGCCCAGCCCGGCCCGGTGCCGGTCCCTGCTGGCCCCCGCCAAAGGAGATGGTTCCTGGTGGAGCGATCGAGCTCGGCATCCTGTATAGAAGCGGTGGATCCCAAGTGATGTAGCTGGTACCATCTCGAGTAAGGTGGTGGCAGAGAGCACGGCGCCTAGCACGAGCCGGTGGCATTAAGCACAACGCCTAGCTCGAGCCCGTCGTGGCCCCTGACCAACGTAAGTTGTTTACCATTTTTAACTAACTTATTGACAACTACTTTGTTAAGTTGCTTTCTAGTAATTTTTAACTTGGCTAAACATTGATGCTAAGTTGCTTTCCGCTAAAGTTGATGTAACATTGATGCTAAGTTGCTTTCTGGTAAAGTCGATGTAACATTGATGCTAATTTGCTTTTTGGGTAATGTTTAAGTTGTGTAAACACTAATAATAAGTTGATTTCTAGATAATGTAAAGTTACGTGAACATTGATGCTAAGTTGCTTTCTGTTTAATGTTTAAGTTGCATAAATAATGATGCTAAGTTGCTTTCTAGGTAATGTTCAAGTTGCTTTAACAATGATGATGAGTTGTCTAAACATTGATGCTAAGTTGTCCTATGGGTAATGTTAAGTGATATATACTGGTCATGAAATTGCTAATCTAGATAGATGTACCATACGACAAGACATTTTTTTTGATTTTTTGGCGTTTATATGTTCAACAAGGGACAAACAAGTTACTAATGTCAATTTTATATTTAAAAAAAATTGGTGGGTAGGGATCTTAGTTTTTTTTTCCATTAAGTAAGTTGTGTTTTTATGCTAAGTAAGTTGCATATCTAAGGATCTGAGTTGTTTCTTGTTGCTTATTAAGTTGCATATATAGGGACCTTAATTGTGTTTTTCTGCTAATTAAGTTGCATATCTAGAGATCTGAGTTGTTTCTTGTTGCTTATTAAGTTGCATATATAGGGACCTCATTTGTATTTTTCTGCTAATTAAGTTGCATATCCAGAGATCTGAGTTGTTTCTTGTTGCTTATGAAGTTACATATATAGGGACCTTAGTTGTGTTTTTCTGCTAATTAAGTTGCATATCCAGGGATCTAAGTTGTTTCTTGTTGCTTATTAAATTGCATTCATAGGGACCTTAGTTGTGTTTTTTTGCTAATTAAGTTGCATATCCTGGGATCTGAGTTGTTTCTTGTTGCTTATTAAGTTACATAAATAGGGACCTTAGTTGTGTTTTGGGATGTCTGATTCTTTTTTGTATGCTTATTAATAAGTTGCATATCCAAGGATTTTTGTCCCTTTTGTTTGCTCAGTAAGTTGCAAAGCTAGGGATTTTAGTTGTTTCTTGTTTGTTTATTAAGTTGCATGTCTAGGGATATCACTTGTGTTTTTGGATGTGTGATTCTTTTTTGAATGCTTATTAAGTTGCATATCCAGAGATCTCTTGTTTGCTCATTAAATTGCATATCCAGAGATCTTAGTTTATTTTTATGTGCTCATAACATATACTTTTGACTTTTTGAACTGGGACAAATCTGGATAGGAGCAAGGAGGGAGTAGTTGCTTTTTAGACCAGGAGATATCTGTATAGGAACAAGGATGGTGCTTGATCTTCTTGAAGCAATTAACAGCCAATTGAGGAGCTTTAATTTCTTCATTGTTAGAGTTTTCTTTTATTTTTCAACCAACTTTGTTATTTTCAACTAATTGTCAAGTTGTACATTTGTATAGCGCTGTATTGTTGATATTTTGAACAAGGACAAAGGAGAACTATTAACCGCAGTTTCCTTTTCTATTTCCTTGCCGATTTGGAGGCTATGTACCATTTTGCGGTAATTTTGTTGAGAAAATCACGCTAGTGTAGCACAAATGAAAACAACTGGAGGAAGTACCAATTTTACACCTAGGATAGCCTAAAATTATGAGGCGGAAGGGGTCCAAGGGTAGGCTATGTCCATACTTTTGGAAATAACGAGAGGCAGGTGAGGACCGAAAATAGCTACCATGTTGTTGGGCCTTTCCTTTTATGAACGAGGGCCAGTCGACGATTAACCAGCCACCGGTTGCTGGCTAGATGTGTCCTTTTGTTTTCAAACAAATCTCTTGCATCTGATGGATTTCATCTCGGTCAGGACTCTAGTCCACCACCGCAGGCCCTAGCCCAGATGCATTACGCACAGTCGCACGGGCCCTTCACGTCCAGGACCAAGGACATGCACGCATGGATGGGCCTTTGCCACTGCTACGATGCCACGACGGCGCGCCTCGCCGAGCCGAGTCCTGCACGAACACACACGAACACACGCTCCATCATAGCTGCTCCACCGATCGATCTAGTCGATCTGCCACCGCCGCCATGAGCGCTCCATCTGATCTACCACCGCCGCCATGAGCGCCCCATCTGATCTGCCGCATACTACATGCTTTAATGTTTTCTGATGGCTCTCCGGTGTCGCCGAATTTAATCTTCTATACCTTTTGCTCAATCGATCCTCTCGAGTTTCCACCAGCAGCTTGCAAGCTCTTCCGCCTTCCTCCTGATCATCTAGCATACCACAAAACGAATAGATCATCTCATCCGGCGACACCCCTACCTCTAGAACGGCAACCGGCGCCCGAACCTCGCTCTGATACCACTTGTTACAGTTGTAGGCGGATTTGTAGATATACAGAGGACCAAGCAATCAGAGCACATGATGACGACACCTATATTTGTTAACGCAGTTTGGCAACTTGCCTACTCTGCGGGGCATAATTACGGGCACTACTTCCCATTGATACCGCTGCACCGGCTGCCTTGATCGCCGGCACAAATCGCTGGCTCCCCTTGCGCGCATGCGGCTCCCCTTGCGCGCATGCTGCTATCAAGTCGTCATAGTCGTCATATGTTACAAATGTGGTGCCCCTCACATTATATGGGATGCCTAGGCTACTCGTGTCCGACTCGAACATTACATATATATCGTATCCACGCCTATTAAAACTCAGAGTTCAAACGTAACCTAACTCGTACACTAAAATTCAACACAAACACATTAGAGTTGTACACTTGTACTACACGAATGAACTGTTGCAACACTCCTTAGAGTTCTTTTGAATTGAAAAACAACTGGTACAAAGTTGTAGGTCATACATCAGCACTGTTTTAGTAGATCAGGTTTCGTCTTTAATTTTCCAAAGACGTACATTTGGAGGTAAAATCATTCATTTAATCCGTGAAATCAAAGAGAAAAGTAAAATTTGGTGATAGAGAATAAGCCGGGTCCATGGGTTAATTATCAACTCAGTATATTACAACTCCTACTTCAAACATGGAAAACCTCCTATGCTTTCTCAACATTGTTTTTTTTTTTCGAGGATACACCATGAAAAGGTGTATCAATCATATAGAAGAAAGCCAAAGAAGGCAAAGTTGATGCTGCCCACAAGGGGGAGCAGCTCCCCACGCACGCCTACTCTCCTAGCTGCCACGGGAGAAGACTAGGATCAAGAAAAGCAAAAAGGGTGCCACGGAAGAGCTTGGCCAGCCGCCACCTATCAAACTCCAGACTAATCCTGTCTCTAATGGTGAACTGCGAAGCCGCCACGCCGTTGAAGACCACATCGTTCCGGTGCCTCCAAATACACCAGAAAACTAGGATGATCGCGGTCCACATGTCCCGCCTATGAGCCGCCGGGCAGGTACGAGAAGACCACCACTCCAGAAGCTCGGTGTCCGCTGCTGGGAGCCAGTCCTCCTTGCCCCAACAGCGAAGGGCCCAAAACCAGACCTCCCGCGACACCACGCAGCCAAGGAGCAGATGCTGCAGGGACTCTGGCTCCTGGTCGCACAAAGGACAGGCCGGTGGGCGAGGCAGGCCACGTCTCTGAAGTCTATCCGCCATCCAACAACGGTTCTTCGCGGCGAGCCACGCAAAGAACTTGCAACTATAGGGAGCCCGGGAGAGCCAAATCTCATCGGAGATAGGAGCCCTCACCTGTCCCGCGAAGAAGGCTCCATACGCCGACTTGGCGGAGTAGCAACCGTCAGGCGACCATCTCCACGGAGGCAAATCCTCTCGCTCGGGGTCCAAGTGGAAGTTGGCCAACCTCCGCGCGAGAACGAAGAACTCTGGGAGAGCCTCGACACTCATATCGGGGCCACAATCGCGAAGCCACTGGCCCGAGAGGCCCTCCCTCACCGAGCATGCCGCTGCTCTCCTCCTCGAGACCATGCTAACCACGTTCGGAGCGATCTCCGCCACTTTGGCCCCGTCTAGCCAGCGATCCGTCCAGAATCTAGCCCGGTCGCCATTGCCCACCGTGTAACAAATAGCAGCGTCCGAGATTGCCATGCAGAGGCTGGGGAGTTGAATGTTGAACTCCGCCCAAGCCTTTGACGGATCCACCTTTTGCAGCCACGCCCAACGACATCGAAGGGCAAGATTGAGGAGGCGAAGGTTCGGAATACCTAGGCCCCCAAGCGGCTTTGGGGAAGCCACTTTGTCCCACGCGACCAAGCAGTGACCGCCCGAGATCTCCCGCCGCCCTTTCCAAAGGAAGGCGCGACAAATCTTCAACAACGCCTCGATGACCTTCGGAGGGATGTCCAGAGACATCATGGCGTGAACCGGGATCGCTGAGAGAGTAGTCTGGACCAGAATGGTCCTCCCTCCACGGGTGAGAAGATTGGCACACCACGGCTGCAGCCTATTGGCCGCACTGTCCACCACGGGCTGTAGCTGTGCCGCTGTCACCTTTCTAAGTTCAAGGGGGAGTCCCAAGTAGTTGAAAGGGAAAGAGGCCACCTCGCAGCCTAGGATAGAGCTGGCCAGGTCCATTCTCAACATTGTTGTTCGTGCCTCATCGGTCTCCACCGCGACTGAAGTTCATTCGGGTGCGATATGATGGAGAAGCCACGTGCCTAAAATCTTGTCTACTTATGCATGTCTCACAAAGGAGAGCAATCCAACAAATCAAATTGACTTTGACGGGTTTAGTAGGTAAGCCGTTGGTCAACTTTTGGGCCAATGCTAGACATAGACACACACACGCTTGCCATTTTCTCTCCCTCTTTCTCTTATTTTACCTTGACAGGGTGCATGAATTCAAATAGCATAAAATTGGCAATTCAAATAGAAGAATGGCCGGATGAAAATCTAAAGCACGGAATTTTGAAGACCCTATGAAGCAGTCGCTTACAGAGGCATCGTGGGAAAATGAGCTCACCTTAACGGCCGCAAGACATTACGAGTTCTACATCAGTGTATGACTATGACCTGAACAAAAACGCACCAATCTGACTAGTAGTTACATACTTACATTGATCAAAGCATGAAGATCTCCTACCCCAGGTAGTACTAGTAGCTTGGTCTACACCTCGTTGAGATCATTAGGCAGGCAGTGGTGGTTGCTATTCCAGATGTCCAGTCATCTCTTTTCCAGCCACCCGGATACTCCTTGGCCTGATGACATCCATCTCCGTATGCTGATGTCGATCCGCACTGCCATGAAGTATCTGGGTGCCAGGTACAACCTGCCGAGGTCCGATGCAATCCAGCTTAGCGGGTATGTTATATCACTCGCTACCATAGTATTTCCAGATGCTTCTTATTCCAAACTTGTTACGGGGCAAGTGAAAATTCTCATACACCAGGAAAGCAAGAAGAGACGGCCTTTTCCTAGCATGCTTAAAGGTTTTCCATGAAAATCGAGATATAAAACAGTGAGTTGGGAAGGGTGGCTGGTGACTGGTGAGTAGTAAAGGAACGCTACGGAAAGGGGTAGATATGTTGGAATAATGGAGCACTAGATATTTGGTAAGAGAGCCACCTCAGAAGGATTTAACTCAGGTAGGAATTGCCCATCAAAGTCTCCTCACTAACTGTCAGCCGAGGATCTCCAAGCATACGTCGATTACGGCTCGTCACGAGAGACAAGAACAAAATGATTCAAGTGTGACTCTTTATTGATGAGGAACATACTTTTTTTTTTCGAAATGGTAATGAGGAACATACTTAGACAAGGCCAAAAGATACATCTAGATTCTACGGATGCGCTTGTTCAGGAGAAAGTTCAGCCAAAATGGCAACCGCAGATACATGACTAACAGAGGGGTTAATCTCTCAGTTCAAAAAAAAAGGGTTAATCTGTAATAAGCAATTCTTTAAATCCTAACACATGGCGGCACCATCGAGTTATAGTAAGTTCTAACTTCAATCTGAGTGTATGAGTATGACCCGAAAACTCAGTTATCTGACTAATGTAGTTATACATACATAAACACATCGACCAAAGAAGCAACTGAAGCACACTTGTAGTACCTACTAGGTTGGTCCGTCAACTAGTCGCTACGCGGGCAGAGGTTGTGGCTATTCCACTGATCGCCTCTACGTACAAACAATTTCATATGCTCTATCGGATTCTCGCCTATGTCACTATGTATAACTCCTGATTACTTTGTTTCACAACTGAAAATAGACCATGTGCTTTCATCACAGTTTAAGAAAGGTTATGTATGTGCTTGTGGCTGTTGCTAATTTGACAGGAAAATTCAACCTTTGTAGGCAACAAATTACATGGCTGTAAATTACCAAAATAAAGCTGACGTTTTGCGAGCTTGGAACCTTAGACACTATTGTTGGTTCGATGCTTAAATATTAACTAGTTGATAATATTTTCTGATATATCCTCTTGTGTTGAAAATGCATACCCAGCATACATGCTCATGTGTTGTGTACTGATCTTTGGTGATGTTTGATTGAAACACTGCACTAGATTTGGGGTATTAGGGGGGACAGATGTGATAGAGGTTGCAAGTTCATAAGTTTATTATATCGTCTGGCGAGTCTCAGACACGCTCTGTTTAATTGCTACTCTATTTCAGCATTTCTTGGTTAAGGACCTGTGCATGATAAGTTTGTCCAATTGCTATTACTATATGCTCATTTACCAAACTATATTTTGTAGCTTCATTAAAGAAGTTGTTGATCAAAAAGAATCTGGATGATCAAGGAAGGTGACTATTAGTGTAGCTTGCGGATCAGATCTACACTCCCCAATCCAATCCAGTGCCTCCGTCTCCATCTGTGTACAAACCATGGATTTTCCCTGCAAAGTTGTCCACATGAGGTTACCCTAAGAAGCATGTGCCGCATCCATAGACGAGACGTGTAGCTGTCAAATTATCGGCGTGAGAAAACTGAGCAATGAACTGTGAAAATGGGGAATCACGCAGCGTGCACCGCTGGAATACAAAAATCCAGTTCAGGTTTGTTTTCATCAGTGTGGTCGGCGCAACATGCTAATCTGGCGTGGTGGTGCATCGGAACTGCTTTCGACCGTGCCAAATTTGCAGGTTCTTTTGCACGTGCAACAGAGGTTTGGAGCGGCAACATCATCATTACAAGACAATGAAATATGCAGCATCGAGAGGTGACTGTAGGTGCTGATTTGCCCGAACATAAGGTGAGTATGGTCGATATTCAGAAAGAACCGAGGTTGATCTCAAGTGCTCAACCAATTTTTTTTTTCATCGTCAAGAAGAACCACTGTAGTACAACATATCATGTTTACTTGATGAATTAAATAAGGTTAAATTACTGTCGAATGAATGAAATGACCTGGTGCAAACAAGACACTTCTTACATGTACTGCAAATGTGGTCCAGTATAAATGGATACAGTATACAGACTACCCACAAGGAGACTACCTCCCAATTGTACATCACATTCACCAAAAGCTGAAAGCTACACAAATTACACAATCATCCAAATAACACATATGATGCTTTAACATGTTGAAGCTTATCCAAATCTACATACATGGACACTTCGTATAAACATTCCAACTAACTTAAGTCACATTTTGTAGATGGATAAGCCCACACAATAACACCACCCCAGGAATTCTAGCAATTCTTACCACCAAACAACCATTACACCTGCAAACTACTGACAACTTCAATTAAATTAAAATGCAAGCAGGCTCGCAATCACAAGAACTCCAACCATGAGTAGCAGGGCCTTCAGGTAGACATCTGCCTGCTGTTGTTGTCCAAGAGGTCCTTGGCGGGGGACGCCATGGGCAGGCCCCATATGCCCGCCGTGGAACCCATGGCCATGGCCATACCCGTAGTGAAACCCAGCAGGCTGGGCATAGGCAGTTGGATCAGGAATACCATGCATTTGGAAGCTAAGCATAGGGAACAGACCCCCGAATGCGGCGGAGAAGGCGTAGTTACCCCACCGAGCATTTGCCAACGGGACTCCTGCACCCATGCCCATGAACCATGGATTCGCATGGGCATTCCCGAAGTTGTTGTTAGGATCAGCCTGTTGGGCTGTTGCAGGCCTCTGGCCAGCTGGGCGGTTAGGAATGTCAGCTCCAGGTGTGTTCTTTGACCTTGGATCGACACGGTCCTTGCCACGACCATAGAGAGGAACAAGCTTGTCTTCTTCAACGATGGCCTTGCACACAGGGCACTCTGGAGTGTGCGCGTGCATGTGCAGCCACCGGTAGAGGCATGGCCAGCAGAACAGGTGGCCGCAGAGAGTTACTATTGGCTCTTGTGGCAACTCAAAGCAGATATTGCACTCGAAGCTCCCCCCAGCAGCATCACTGCTGCTGCCAACGCTCGTTGATTCACCAACGTTTGTAGCCATCTTCCAGTTCTCGGGGGTGAAACAAGCTGCAACATCCAGTGATAATACAGTCAGAAACACTGCCAGGAGTAGCTATGTCAAAAGAGGAGAAAACCTGTGCAACATTGCAAGCAGTTATAAACATGTGAAAAATCACTAATACGATTTCTACAGAAAAAGAATTTACTTAACACGACAGAACGTTACTTATTCTTTACCAAGACTGCAAGTACTAAAGGGTCTAAATTGTGGCTTCTGGGCAAATGTAAAAGTCACATCATCCATGTTGATAGAACAAAGTAGTTACTCTAACAAGCAAACCACCTAGAAATACTCCATACAGTTGAAACCTTCTTATAAAAACAATCGCCTTGCATAAGAAAAACATATGATAATTGTGATCATAACTACTTTGGTATCCACCCATTTACTCTGGAGATTCGGCTATTTCTTAGGATAAACATGTCATCTGCTGACCAGAAGCTCTCACCCAAAACGTGACTGGCTTTATTTCTGAAAACAAGAATATCTTCTAGAAGGATAACCTTATATTCACAAAACAAATTAAGCAATCCACTAACCTACAGATTTCAAATTCAACAAGCAAAACTCTATTTACAAATAATTACTGTCGGTTATCCATAGAGGAACATCTACGACCAGAGATAAGAGACCAATTTGCGCTGAAAATCACATCACAAGATCAGTTTTCGATAAAAGACTTAGGAAATGGAATTATCGAACGAATCGATCTATTCCAACAATAGGAGAAGATTCTAGACTGTTCTCCTCAAAAGATCTAATTTCCCCCAAAGTAAAATTTCACGCCCCGTACAGCCGCGCCTGCGGATCCGACTCCGCAACCTACCTTTCTTCCTCCTCTCGATTCGCCAGGACGCCGATCGATAGCCGACCGCCAGACTGACCGAGAAAATCCCATCGAACGAATCCGTCCCCGCACGACACACCTAGGCCCTAAATCAAGGCAGAATTTGAAGCGGAATCTGATGGGGAGGAAGCACCATTACCTCCGACGAGCCAGGGAGCGGAGGCCGACCGGCGACCGCGGCGGAGGAGGAGGGGGGAAGGGGAATTATTCGATCCGACGGCGAAACCACGGTGGACGACCTTGACGACGGAAACCCCGGCCGTATAAAATTGGGGAGGACGCGCGCCACACCTGGAAGATTCCAGAATCTGGACGCCTACGCGGCTGAAATCACGGGGAAAGGCGTCTCCCGTGAAAGGACGCGGAAACTTCTTGGCAAAACAGCAGGGCACTTCACGCAAGGAATCGCAAAAAACAAAAAAAAGAAAAAAAAGGTTCACTACATAAGTGGCTACAGATTTATTTAAAAAGGGGAAAAGTACCTACAGATCAGGTCACGTGTATTTTAATTTTACCTCCCTTTTAAAACATAAGTATTTTTTAAAAATCTATGGGAATGGAGGTGCTCTCTCTGATTTATATTAATTTATTAACTTTGTTTAGATACAGATGTATTTATTAACAAACGCGTCTAGAAAAAAGTGAGTCAATTAATTTTGATTAGAGAGAAAGTACTCTGTAGTATTTTTTTTCATTAAGACATGCCTAAATCCCAGTCATAAGACGGGTTACGCAATCAAGGTAGTTCATCACCCGTATGCACAGTTCATCATTGTCTATCCTAGCACCCAAATTTGATGGCAATGTACATTTCGTTCCCATTGAATAGTAGGCAAAGTTCATAACTAAAATGTGACTTACTTCTAGAAGCAAATTTCATCCAAAAATGAACATTTACATAAACGTGTATAACGCTCAAGTTTTCCAAACTTCACTAGATAATTGGGTTGACGTGTATAACTAGTATATCACACACGATTAGTGCAGTCTTGTCAAACCATAGGTGGATCGGATACCTCCAATGGTTCAATGCAACGTAGCATCATCAACTGATCTTTGCTTATAGACCAGATCCTGCCACATGTAGGGATCTTTGGGCATCTCAAATAATTTCTGACGCCTCCTATTTCCATTTCTAAAGTCTAAAAACCCTTGTTGACACACAACTATCACCAAAAATTGTGAGTGTAAACCGCTAAATGGATCGATATGAGAAGCACATGTCCGTCCCTTGGCATGAGCATCTTCCATTTCATCTCTTATGATTTAGTGTACTAAATTCTTCGCCATGCACCACTTGAAGTGAAACACCTGATTTTCTCTTTCGTTTGTAGAGAATGAGCTACTACCACGCAACAACTCGCTTCGTTTTCTTATATTTATATATGAGACCATATGTATTTGAATACGGTAGGAGAGCGGCAAGATTTCTAGCACCATGGGAGGTTGCGGTTATTAAATGTCTACCAATGAGAGTATTCTCTATCTTTAATAGAGTAGGGGGTGATCGAGGTAGATGCTTAGTTGGTACTTCATGTACTCTAGAGGATAATTCTCTATCTTGAAGAGAATATCTTCTATCTAGAGGACGACATATGTCTTGCTATGTTCATAAATGTAACAGAACCACTTTGTTAATCAAATAAATGTTGTTAGTTGCTCATAAGCATGCATGCATTTGCATTTAAAATTTGAGAAATATTGCACTCAAATGCTTTGAAACATTGTTCCCAAATGTTGCATTTTGCTTTAACAAAATTTTGTGCAAAAGTCCCCTAGAAAATTTGGGTCAAAATACCCTAAAATCATCAAAATTTGGCCCTGTTTTATTTTTTCCGAGAAAACCCTAAAGACCAGGGGGGTTTTCGCAAAAATCCCCCCCTGTCTTCTTCTCCACGCAGGCAGGCAGGCTCCTGCCTGTCGACGCCGTGGCCGTCGATGGAGCCGGCCGCCCGGATGCTCCACGCCGCCCCCTGGGCGCGGATAAAGGCCGTCGCCGCCCCTCCGAGAAGCCCCTGCACGCCTCCCTCCTCTCCTCCCCTTTTCTCTGGGCCGCACGGCCAAACCCTAGCCCCGGCCAACCTCGCCGTCGCCGCCGTTTGGCGCCTCCCCGCGCTCCGCTGACGAGCCAGGGAGCTCCGCCTCGACGCCCTCGACCTCCTCCAGCAAACGGCTACCGCCGGGGAGCCCTCTACAGCGCCAATCGGGCTTCGTCCCCGACGCCGGCCACCACCGTCCGTCGCCGATTCCTCCGCCGTCCGGCCTCCTTTCGCCTCGCCGCCACCTTCCCTGCGCTGCTGGTGAGCTCCTGCTCCTCGGGAGCTAGTCGCTGCTCCCTCTCCCCTTCTCTGGCACGCGCGCGCCGTCGACCCGGCCGCTCTGCCGCTCGGGCTCGCCGGAGGAGGGCCTCCGGTGACCATTAGCTGGCGGCTCCGCCCCCAGGTGGTTTCCCGTGGACGTGCGCGTCCAACGCGCATGCTCGCGCGCCCTCCCGCGCGCCAGAGCATCGTGGCCGAGCTCGTCTGGGAGCTCCAAGCCATGGATGACGTCGTGCTGACGTCATGATGACGTCAGCCCACCCCTTTTTATTTTCTGTTTTATTTAATAATTCAGAAAATGATGTATTATATATCAATTTGCTCAGAATTTAAAATCCTACATGTTTATGAGCATCTCATACATTATTACAACATTTAAACTTGCAAATGTAGTGAAACCCTAATACAACCCTCTCATATGGTGGTGTCCGATGCCTGACACCCCCTTTAATTTGACGATGCACCTAGGGTTACTCAATTCTATTAACATGACATATCATTCATCTTGTATGCGCATTGCATTATGCCATGTGGTGATTGTTTATTTCCCTTTCCGGTGTTTGGTTCTTCGCGATAGGATCTGAGCCGGAGTCCGACGTCAACGCCACCGAAGAACAGTACCCATCCGCTGAGGGACAAGGCAAGCCCTAACCTGGTTCATCTATGTTTTCGAAATGTTTTATCTGTGGTTCCTACATATCGCATACGATTCAACTGTCTTTTATCGATAGATAGAGTTACCCTATCTATTGCATGTCCGACCTCTGTAGCCTCGATACCACGATCCACTGCTCCTAGCATAACTAGGTTTGGCATGTGTGCGTCGCGAGAGCCTTTATCTCTTATGCTTAGCCATGCTTAGTTGTTACGCTACTACTCCGGTCTTCGGGCTGGAGCCTTACAATGAAATGAATCTAGCATGACAGGTTGACGTGGTAAGTGTAGAGATATTGTTAAACATGATTAAAGGCTCAGACGAGAGGCCACATTGGGATGTGGTGGGTTGTTTCGTTTCGCCGACCCTAGGAACCGAGTTCTCGCCTCTTGAACCAAGACCGAGCGTACAACCACACGAGGCCCTATTATGGTACCCTCTCGACTCACTAACTTGCCTAGTAGATTCCATGAGTCACATAGTTTGCGCGTTATTTGGACATATGCATTGAAAATGTTTGTGAAAAGGTGCATAGCATACGAGGTAGGTAAGCGTGGCCGAGGTGGCTTGGGTTAGAGTCCCCGGTGAAACCCACCTCGCCTCACATCGTTAAGGACCGACTTCGGGACTTGACCCGTTACGGCGGAACAATCCTTAGCGCGTGACTCATGGTCTCGGCGACAGCAAGGTAAAGGTCGTGGTCGACCACCCTCTGCCGGCTTTCCAAGGAAGAGAGCTAATATATTGGCATTAAGAGTCGGTTGGCACGTGTGGGTAAAGTTGTGCACCTCTGCAGGGTTAAATCTTTTCGAAAAGCCGTGTCCACGGTTACGGACGACTTGGGAATGGATTCCGTGATCATAGACAACTTTAACTCGATCGTAAAACTTGGCAAACAATGTGTGTTTACGGACACCTTCTTCGGGTGTTGAGGGGGTGATCCGAGGATAGTGGTTCGAGATGATGAAGATTGGTGGATACAACATGATGATCAATAGAGATGGAGATGTCGCTCTCTTATCCCCTTTCAAAGGTTACGAGTAGTCGAACTTCTCTTCTCTCTCATCTTACAAAGGAAAAGCGGCTTTACGCAAAAGAAGATCTACCGGAAAGCCCGCCTACCCGCTTTGCTAAAAGGTTGTACTAAGTCTTGCTTGAGTCCCTGTACTCAGCTTTGCATGCTTTTGTTTCGGATGAAGTCGCTACGGCCGAAGGTGGTTTCTACGTTAACATCGATGGTTAGTTTGGAGTTCCCAGGCAGCGGCACTGCGACTTATGGTCGGGACGTCGCTTTATGTTATGGCTTCTTAAGCCCTTTGCTATCTTGTTATTTAGAATAACATAATTTGCTTCCGTTGCTTGTTGAATATTGGGTCGGTGACCTCTGCGTGTAATAATTTGGATCTTACTTCGTTAAGAGTTGTAATATATCCTTTTGAGTCGTAGAGTCACTTGTTGTGTTACCGATTCTCTCACTTGTAGTCTTCAGAGCTCGAGGTTAGGCTTATGTCGGACGAAGATCCGGTATTTGTCTAACCCCGATCCCGGGGTGCCACGGGTTTTGGTATCGGAGCGGGACTGCTCTGTAGGAAACCCTTGTTCAGCTGGTCGATGTTGAGTCTAGTTGTTGCGAAAACTATTTGAAAGCTAAAGTTTATTTGCAAAACTCTGAATAGGATTCTTTTTACTCCTTACCGGTGTCACTCTATCGTTGAGTCATCTTATCTGGTTTTGATTGGAAAAGGTTTCTCTTCTTTCCTATCAATTCAATATCTAGGATACACGGGTTTGGGTTATTTTTCTCCAGTACTCCGTATCTGGTTGCTTGTCTCAGAATTTCCAGAATGCCCAGTTAATCTGAAGCATTGTTCCTTTATTCTTGCTTCGGGTGCTTAGCATCCAATTGTTTGCCTTTATGTGACATGGTGATGGTATGTCATCTTTGCATTCCATCTTCATGGTTTGTGAATCGGTTAGTAGTGTGTACATTTTGTATGCTTGTTTAACTACTATGATCGATACGATGATATATCTTCATATCACATGTCTTCTCAGCAGGCTCATTGCATTCGGTACATGCTATCCTTCCGTTGAATCTTTCCGGTGAATCCGTGTCTCATGGTTTTTGTCTTCTCCTCAGGATGTCAGGCGGTACTAGAAGTGGTGCTGGCCGTGGTCGTGGTCATGGCCGTGGCAATGGTCGTGGAGATGGCCACGAGGAGAATCCCGACCTTCCTCCTCCTCCTTCTATGGTCCAACTTATGGCCATGTATGAAGCCAATCGCGCGGACAACATTAGGCTCCTTGAAAGGATTGAGCGTAACACGGCTCGGCGTCATGAGGAACAAGTGGGGATCCGAAGCTTCATCCGCCTCACCCCACCGGTGTTCGGTTATTCCACCGAGCCACTTGATGCGCGACTACGGCTCCGTACCATTGAGCGCAAGCTTGAGGTTGCCCACGCTGCTCAAGCAGATTGGGTGAACTTTGCCACCTACCATCTTGAAGGAGCTGTCTGGTTCATGGTGGGAAAACTTCCTGTTGATGCGGCCTGCCGGTCATGTCGTAACTTGGCCGGAGTTTAAAGCTGCTTTCAGTGCATATCATATCCCGGAGGGTCCGATGGACGAGAAGAGAGAAGAGTTTACGAAGGCGACGCGAGGCGGTGGTTCTATCTCGTGATTATCAAGGTAATTTCTATCGTCTTGCACTGCTATGCTCTCGAAGAAACTTCCACCGATGCCAAGAAGCAAGCCCTGTTCCGCAAGGGACCGGATCCTGAACTTCGTCGAGATCTTCATCTCCTGGACTTCCCAACCTGCCAAGATCTTGTCAACAAGGCTATGAAGGCGAGAAAGAGGAAAGGTGGACTATGAGGAAAGTCGCAAGCGCCCTCGAGATAATTCTCGGTCCTCCGGATCGAGCAATCGGCGCCGTCGTGTTTTCATTCCATACGGTCGTTGTGCCTCGTGCTCCTAATGCACCAAAGTCTTCTGGTTATGCTCCTCGCCCACAAGCTCCAAACAATGCCGGCGGAACAAACTATCGTTCCGCTATGGGTAATCCAGGCAGTGGTGCGTGCTTCACTTGTGGTCAACCTGGCCACTTCAAGAGAGAGTGCCCTCACAGTGTTCATGGAGTTCCACAGTCAACTAAGTCTACCAAGCCTCCAGTTGCTTGGTCGTGGTCGTCGACCCATGTCACGGCAGAGGAAAGCTGAAGCAGATCCAAGCGTCATAATGGGTACGCTTCGAATCAACTCCATTATAGCTACAGTTCTGTTTGATTCTGGAGCATCGCATTCATTCCTATCCCAAGAGTTTGCCCAATTGCATGGGATAACCTTTGTGAAGTTGCCCTCTACCCTAATGGTTCAGTCCCCGGGTTCCATTTGGCGTACCAATATGGTTAGTCATGGGAATAAAATTGAGATTGGATATCTTCTTTTTCCGATTCCCCTCATTGCCCTCAAGTCAACCGACATCGATATCATTTTGGGAATGGATTGGCTAGCTAAATATCAGGCTGTCCTTGATTGTGCAGCCAGGTCTCTCACTCTAACCGATCTTTCCGGAAGCTCCATTCTGTATTGGTCTTCGGCAGCAACATCTCCATCAGCAGTACAGATTCATGATGCTGAGTTGTACGCCCTTGATGTCTTACCTCCGCTTGAAATTTCTGATGTTCCGGTGGTTTGTGACTTCCACGATGTCTTTCGGAAGAATTACACGGCATGCCACCCGATAGAAGTGTGGAGTTTGTCATCGAGCTGGTTCTCGGCATCTGCTCTGTTTCTCGACGTCCGTATCGTATGCCTCGAGAAGAGTTGGTTGAGCTGAAGAAGCAGATTGGAAGAGTTAGAAGGGAAAAGATACATCCAACCTAGTACTTCATCTTGGGGATGTCCCGCACTCTTTGTCAAGAAGAGGGATACCAATGTTCCGCGTACGGTTGTTGATTACCGGCCGCTCAACGCGGTAACCATCAAGAACAAGTATCCTCTACCTCGAATCAATGATCTTTTTGATCAATTGAGTGGTGCCACGAGTCTTTTCTAAGATGGATTTGAGATCGAGGCTACCATCAAATCAAAATCCGAACGGAGGACATTCCAAAAACGGCGTTCATGACTCGTTATGGTCTTTACGAGTACACCGTCATGTCCTTTGGCCTCACAAATGCTCCAGCCACTTTTATGCGGCTCATGAACTCAGTGTTTATGGAGTATCTTGACAAATTTGTCATTATCTACATTGATGATATTCTGGTCTACTCCAAAACCGAAGAAGAACACACTGAACACTTGCGTTTGGTGCTGACCAAGCTTCGTGAACATCGTCTTTATGCCAAGTTTTCTAAATGTGAGTTACGGCTACAAGAGCTCATCTTTCTTGGCCATGTGGTCTCTGCAAAAGGTGTTGCGGTCATTCCGGATAAAGTTCAATCCGTTCTTGACTCGGAAGACTCCTAAGTCAGCCAAAGAAATTCGAAGTTTTCTTGGATTGGCGGGTTATTACCGTCGATACATCGAGAATTTCTCCAAGATCGCCAAACCAATGACTGATCTTCTGAAGAAAGATAAGAAGTTTGAGTGGTCAGAAAAGGCCTGAAGAAAGTTTTCGGACTACTGAAAATAAAGCCGACTACCGCTCCGGTACTTGTCCTTCCGGATACAAGCAAAGATTTTGTCATCTTCACGTGATGCATCTCTTCAAGGGCTCGGATGTGTGTTGATGCAAGATGGCCATGTAGTGGCTTATGCCTCTCGACAGCTTGAAGCCACATGAGCTCAATTATCCAACTCATGATCTAGAGCTTGCAGTCGTGGTCCATGCTCTTAAGCAATGGCGACCTTACCTTTACGGTAATCGTTGCGAAGTTATACTCGGATCATCAAAGCCTGAAGTATCTCTTCACCCAACCGGATCTGAATCTCGGGCGGACAAGATGGTTGGAACTCATCAAGGACTATGATTTGGGTCTTAACTATCAGCCCGGCAAAGCCAACGTCGTTGCTCGACGCGCTAAGTCGGAAGTCATATTGCAACAATGCGATGCTCAAGCAATGTCAACCTGCCCTCCATGAGGAATTTGCAAGACTCAATCTTGAAGTTGTTCCTCAGGGATTCCTTGCTAACTTAGAGGTAAAACCCTCTCTTGAAGACCAGATCAAAGACGCTCAGAAGCGTGATTTGGGTATCACTAAGATCAAAGAGAACATTGCTAGCGGAGATGCTAAATGTTTCTCCGTCAACGATCAAGGTGTTGTCTACTTTGGTAACCGCTTGGTGGTGCCGAAGAAAAAGAACCTGAGAGAGCTGATTCTCCGAGAAGCTCACGAGTCTCCTCTATCTATTCATCCTGGAAGTACGAAGATGTATCAGGATCTCCGCCAAAGGTTCTGGTGGACCCGGATGAAAAGAGAAATTGCTCGCTTCGTAGCTGAATGCGACGTTTGCCGTCGTGTAAAAGCTGAACATCAAAGACCAGCTGGTACTCTTCAACCTCTATCTACTCCTGAATGGAAATGGGATGAAATTGGTATGGATTTCATTACCGGACTTCCCAAAACCCCGAAAGGAAGCAATGCTATATGGGTAATTGTTGATCGCCTATCCAAGGTTGCTCACTTCCTTCCTATCCGAGAAGACATTACTGCTAGCAAGTTGGCAGATCTGTATGTTTCCCGAATAGTCTCTCTTCATGGTGTTCCAAAGAAGATTATCTCTGACCGAGGAAGCCTGTTTACTTCCAAGTTCTGGGCTAGTTTCCAACAAGCTATGGGAACTCGTGTTTCCTTTAGCACGGCCTATCATCCTCAAACCGGTGGTCAAACCGAGAGGGTGAATCAAATCCTTGAAGACATGCTCAGGGCCTGTGTTATATCCTTCGGCAAGAATTGGGAAAAGTGCCTTCCATTTGCTGAATTCTCCTATAACAACAGTTTCCAATCTAGCCTCGGGCATGGCGCCTTTTGAAGCTCTTTATGGACGAAAATGTCGAACCCTCTCGAATTGGTCGAAACCGGTGAAAGAGCAGGTTCTTTGGACCGGACGTGATCAAGGAAGCAGAAGATCAAGTTGGCATTATCCGAGAGCGTTTGAAAGCTGCTCAGTCTCGTCAAAAGAGCAATTTTGATCGGCATCATCAAGAAGTTCGCTATGAAGTTGGCGAGCAAGCTTATCTTCGAGTCACTCCTTTAAGAGGTGTCCATCGATTCGGTATAAAAGGAAAACTAGCTCCTCGCTATGTTGGTCCTTTCCGCATCCTTGCTAAACGAGGTGCACTTGCTTACAAGTTGGAACTCCCTCCAACTTTTCTCGAAGTTCATGACGTCTTCCATGTCTCCCAACTCAAACGTTGCTTCAAAGATCCCATCCGTGGTGTTGATCACGAAACACTTGATCTCCAAGAGGATCCGACCTATCGAGAGTATCCTATCCGTATCCTTGATGAAGCTGAGCGTAAAACTCGGCGTCAAACCATCAAGTTCCTGAAAGTTCAGTGGTCTCATCACTCTGAGTCAGAAGCAACCTGGGAACGAGAGGATCGTCTCCGATCTGAGTACCCTGCCTTCTTTTCTAAAACTTAGGAATCTCGGGGACGAGATTCTTGTAAGGGGGGTAGAGTTGTAACAGAACCACTTTGTTAATCAAATAAATGTTGTTAGTTGCTCATAAGCATGCATGCATTTGCATTTAAAATTTGAGAAATATTGCACTCAAATGCTTTGAAACATTGTTCCCAAATGTTGCATTTTGCTTTAACAAAATTTTGTGCAAAAGTCCCCTAGAAAATTTGGGTCAAAATACCCTAAAATCATCAAAATTTGGCCCTGTTTTATTTTTTCCGAGAAAACCCTAAAGACCGGGGGTTTTCGCAAAAATCCCCCTGTCTTCTTCTCCACGCGAGCGGGCGAGGCTCCTCGCCTGTCGACGCCGTGGCCGTCGATGGAGCCGGCCGCCCGGATGCTCCACGCCGCCCCAGGGCGCGGATAAAGGCCGTCGCCGCCCCTCGAGAAGCCCCCGCACGCCTCCCTCCTCTCCTCCCCTTTTCTGCGGGCCGCACGGCCAAACCCTAGCCCCGGCCAACCTCGCCGTCGCCGCCGTTTGGCGCCTCCCCGCGCTCCGGCGACGAGCCGAGGAGCTCCGCCTCGACGCCCTCGACCTCCTCCGACAAACGGCTACCGCCGGGAGCCCTCTACGGCGCCAATCGGGCTTCGTCCCCGACCGCCGGCCACCACCGTCCGTCGCCGATTCCTCCGCCGTCCGGCCTCCTTTCGCCTCGCCGCCACCTTCCCTGCGGCTGGCCGGTGAGCTCCTGCTCCTCGGGAGCTAGTCGCTGCTCCCTCTCCCCTTCTCCGGCACGCGCGCGCGTCGACCCGGCCGCTGCGCCGCTCGGGCTCGCCGGAGGAGGGCCTCCGGTGACCATTAGGCTGGCGGCTCCGCCCCGGGTGGTTTCCCGTGGACGTGCGCGTCCAACGCGCATGCTCGCGCGCCCTCCCGCGCGCGCGAGCATCGTGGCCGAGCTCGTCCGGGAGCTCCAAGCCATGGATGACGTCGTGCGACGTCATGATGACGTCGACCCACCCCTTTTTATTTTCTGTTTTATTTAATAATTCAGAAAATGATGTATTATATATCAATTTGCTCAGAATTTAAAATCCTACATGTTTATGAGCATCTCATACATTATTACAACATTTAAACTTGCAAATGTAGTGAAACCCTAATACAACCCTCTCATATGGTGGTGTCCGATGCCGACACCCCCTTTAATTTGACGATGCACCTAGGGTTACTCAATTCTATTAACATGACATATCATTCATCTTGTATGCGCATTGCATTATGCCATGTGGTGATTGTTTATTTCCCTTTCCGGTGTTTGGTTCTTCGCGATAGGATCTGAGCCGGAGTCCGACGTCAACGCCACCGAAGAACAGTACCCATCCGGCGAGGGACAAGGCAAGCCCTAACCTGGTTCATCTATGTTTTCGAAATGTTTTATCTGTGGTTCCTACATATCGCATACGATTCAACTGTCTTTTATCGATAGATAGAGTTACCCTATCTATTGCATGTACGACCTCTGTAGCCTCGATACCCTGATCCACTGCTCCTAGCATAACTAGGTTTGGCATGTGTGCGTCGCGAGAGCCTTTATCTCTTATGCTTAGCCATGCTTAGTTGTTACGCTACTACTCCGGTCTTCGGGCTGGAGCCTTACAATGAAATGAATCTAGCATGACAGGTTGACGTGGTAAGTGTAGAGATATTGTTAAACATGATTAAAGGCTCAGACGAGAGGCCACATTGGGATGTGGTGGGTTGTTTCGTTTCGCCGACCCTAGGAACCGAGTTCTCGCCTCTTGAACCAAGACCGAGCGTACAACCACACGAGGCCCTATTATGGTACCCTCTCGACTCACTAACTTGCCTAGTAGATTCCATGAGTCACATAGTTTGCGCGTTATTTGGACATATGCATTGAAAATGTTTGTGAAAAGGTGCATAGCATACGGGTAGGTAAGCGTGGCCGAGGTGGCTTGGGTTAGAGTCCCTGGTGAAACCCACCTCGCCTCACATCGTTAAGGACCGACTTCGGGACTTGACCCGTTACGACGGAACAATCCTTAGCGCGTGACTCATGGTCTCGGCGACAACAAGGTAAAGGTCGTGGTCGACCACCCTCTGCCGGCTTTCCAAGGAAGAGAGCTAATATATTGGCATTAAGAGTCGGTTGGCACGTGTGGGTAAAGTTGTGCACCCCTGCAGGGTTAAATCTTTTCGAAAAGCCGTGTCCACGGTTACGGACGACTTGGGAATGGATTCTGTGATCATAGACAACTTTAACCTGATCGTAAAACTTGGCAAACAATGTGTGTTTACGGACACCTTCTTCGGGTGTTGAGGGGGTGATCCGAGGATAGTGGTTCGAGATGATGAAGATTGGTGGATACAACATGATGATCAATAGAGATGGAGATGTCGCTCTCTTATCCCCTTTCAAAGGTTCGAGTAGTCGAACTTCTCTTCTCTCTCATCTTACAAAGGAAAAGCGGCTTTACGCAAAAGAAGATCTACCGGAAAGCCCGCCTACCCGCTTTGCTAAAAGGTTGTACTAAGTCTTGCTGAGTCCCCGTACTCGGCTTTGCATGCTTTTGTTTCGGATGAAGTCGCTACGGCCGAAGGTGGTTTCTACGTTAACATCGATGGTTAGTTTGGAGTTCCCAGGCAGCAGCCTGCGACTTATGGGCTGGGACGTCGCTTTATGTTATGGCTTCTTAAGCCCTTTGCTATCTTGTTATTTAGAATAACATAATTTGCTTCCGTTGCTTGTTGAATATTGGGTCAGTGACCTCTGCGTGTAATAATTTGGATCTTACTCTGTTAAGAGTTGTAATATATCCTTTTGAGTCGTAGAGTCACTGTTGTGTTACCGATTCTCTCACTGTAGTCTTCCGAGCTCGAGGTTAGGCTTATGTCAGACGAAGATCTGGTATTTGTCTAACCCTGATCCCGGGGTGCCACAATAAACATCAGAAGAAAATAGAAAGAAAAAAATTATGATTCTTTATCTGTCTAAAAAGGAAAGGAGTAAGCTGCAATGTTTGGAACATGTAGGAAAAACAGAGGTTTATTTTGAACAGAAAAAACCATGGAAAACATGTGTATGCACGGTGGTTGATCAATTCTCAAATATTGAACATACTTTGAATAAGACAATTAATAGACCATATGCATAAGTTTGATGCATAGGCTAGCGTATGTCACCATTTCGGAAAAAAGACAGGTGCATACACCACCTTGAAATGACTATTCATCTTTTCCCCAAAGCAACATGTTGAACATGCATTAGATGATTGAAATGCCAGATTATTTCCCTATAAGGCAAACCAAAAAGTCTAAATTACCTTCTTTAATTGCTAAGGAGTATAAGGGTATCTAAAAACTAAAAAGTTAAAACTATTTTTCCAAAACTACCTTGAGGAAGATGCCAAAATATTACCTAATAAAACTGCCCGTATAAAATTGGGGAGAACGCGTGCTACAGCTGGAAGATTCTAGAATCTGGACGCCTGCGGAAAAAGATGTTTCCTGTGAAAGGACACGGAAACTCCTTGCCAACTGCATGGGAGTGCACCCAAGAAATTGATGTCACGCTGTGGAACATAAGTGGCTACATATTCCCTGGAGAAAAAAATGGAGAAAAGGTGGCTACAGATCATGGTCACGTGTATTTCGTTTCTTCACTAATAGGCAAAGTTCGTAAGTAAAATGCCAACTGGGCTTAGTTTTAGAATTAAGTAATTTTCATATAACTGGATCTTAACATAAACATGTATAACAACCAAGTTTGCCAATTTTTTTAGTACGGGTTAATTGGATAGGCATCATTAAAATTCTAGCTATTTAAGAAACATCACTACAACTTTTATTTAAATAAAAGGCATTGTGTTTCTCTATACATTTCATAAATACAACTATGTTCATGTTAACACACATAACATATAATTTCGTACTCGTGTTTTCATCCTACATATGTACTACACTATGTTCCACACCCAAAACAGCTTAGGGGCATGCATGACTGGTTCCTTTCAGCTGCCTCCACGTTTTTAGCAAAGAGTATTGAAGACATAGTTTATAGTGATATGCTTCTATGGTTATCATGCACCGTAGAAGCTAAATTATATTATTAACCGACTAAATAGTATATGGTGGATAAGCACAGTATGAGTGCGCTCGTTAGAAAAAGTTAGCAAGGAAAGAGAGAACTTTATACTTGTTGTCATTTTATTCTCATATGGCATAAATACAGCACGTGTGTATTGACTTTACAAAGAAATACTAAAAAATAACAACACAAGAAATGAACCGACAACACAAGCTAATTCTGGTTCCTACGTATGTACAACGAAAATACAAGTGTATATTTTGTAGTATGTGTGTCAAAATTGACAAAATGATTATTATGAAACATACCAAAGAATTGAGTGGCATTTTTTTAAAGTTAAAAGTTGCAATGACGTTTCTCAAATAGCCCAAAATTATAGTATCATATATCCAACTAACCCATCTAGTATATACCGGGTGGGAATTTGGTATTCCAAGTCTCAAAGTAGATGTTCACTACATAATTGGGCTGACGTGTCCAGCAAATGTGGCATGCACGAAGAGTCCAATCTTGTCAAACCATAGGCGGATCGGAGACCTCCAATTACTCGATGCGCTGTAGCATCATCTACTCATCGTCATTACGTGCTAGTGCCATTGATTCCTCAACAAGCAAGAATTCGTGTACGTCTCAGATAATTGCTGAAGCCTCTCATTTCTGTTTATGAAACCTAAAAGTCCCTGTAGACACAACTGTCACCGAAAATCTTGACTGTAAAATGCTAAATGAACCATTATGAGTAGCACTTGTTCGTCCCTTGCCATGAACATCTTCCATTTTCTCTCTTATGATTTAGGCTGCTAAATTCTATGCACTACTTCGAATAAAACACCTGGTATTTTTCTTTCATTTGTAGAGAATGAGCTACTACCACGCACAACTGGATCGTTATCTTCTATCTATATATATGAGAGCATATGTATTTGAATACGGTAGAAGAACGACAAGATTTCTAGCACGATTGGCGATTGCGGTTGTTAAATGTCCACCAACGAGAGTATTCTCAATCTTGAAGAGAGTAGGTGGCGATCGTTGATAGCTTGGCTCAGTGAGAGATTAAAAACAAAAAAATATTGTGATTCTTTATCTGTTTAGAAAGGAAAGAAGAAATCTGCAAAGATTGGAAATGTTTTAAAAAAACAAAAACTATAGGAATGACGCAAGGCGCCGACGGACGGAAGCCCTCGGCATAGCCACATTGAGCCATCGGTGTAGGATACGCCGAAGGAAACCTTCGGCGTAGCTCCTCGGTGAAGGTCCTCCTCGGCAGAGCCAAGTGGGCCGTTGGCATAGACCCGGCCCTCAGCGTAGCCCGTATACGCCGATGGCCACCGTCGGCGTCTAGACGACCCTCGGCGCAGGCCACGCCGTCCGTTAACTCCAAAAAAATAATATTTTTTTTCAAAAAAATTCAATGTTTTTAATCTCTCACATGGATCATTTTAACTCTAACTACACTTAATGTTAGGTAAAATCATACTTATGGTCAAACTTTCCAATTTGGTCACCATCCTCACAATACTCTAGCCCTAACACGTTTAACATCTTCGTTCCTTTCGGTTGAGCTTCCATGAAAGAAACGAAACATTGCTAATAATACTACTATGTCAATCATATTAACTCTTAGACCGTGATATCACAACTCTTTATTATTTTGAATTTTAAACAATTATTTAAATAAACATCATTGGTTAAGTAATAATGGTGGCTAGCCGGTTGGACGACGCGTGTCCCTCCGCGTGCGAGGCAGCGAGCGGTGGAGGCCCACCACACCGCTATCCAATCGCTTCTCCTCCACACAAATCTTCTGCCATTTTTCTCCTGCCTCCCGATATCTCTCATACGGCCATGGATGCAACCACGATCTCTCTCCCCATGCGGCTGGGTTTTGCCGGCGGCCGCATCCGCACACGGAGAGCTTTCCCACCACCGCCGCCCTCCTAGCCCGGCGCCACCACCGCCGCCCTCCTAGCCCACCGCCGCATCCGCGCGCAGGTGCTTGTTAGCGAGCGCCGAGCGGCGGTCCAAGCGATGATGGTAGTGCGTGCGTGAGCGACGCCTGGCCGGCCGTGGCGGCCGTGTCGCTGCCTGCCGTCCGGCGCGCCGATACCATCGTGCGGCGCCCGCTGCTACCACCGTCCGACGACGCCGATACCATCGTGCGGCGCCGCTGCTGCCGTCGTGCGACGGCTGCTGCACAAGCGCCGGACGTGGCTACTCCAAGCGCCGACGTCGGCTTGCTACCCTGCCGTCCGGCGGCTGCCGCTACGTCGATTCGGCGCCTGTTGCTACCACCGTCCGGCGCCGCTGCCACCGTCCGGCCCGTCGTGTCTGCTGCCACCGTCGGGCGCCGCTGCTACCACCGTCTGGCGTCGCTGCTCCAATCACCCGGCGGCGCTGCTACAATCTTCTGATGGCGCTGCTACAATCGCCTAGTGCCGCTGCTACAAG